>NC_061118.1:31953224-32143279 GCF_002878395.1 Capsicum annuum | reverse complement strand
AAAAGACTAATGGGGAATGTTCTAAATGTCACAAGTATACATAATATATAGACAAATCACTTACCGCACATGGCATGTGGACTTTCCATGGCACAATTTTCCCCTCACATTAGAGAAAAAAATAAAGTATCTATTAATATGTACAAGTCAAAAATTTTGGAGTAACAAAAATATATAAAGTTTTGCCACAAGTTTTCTCAAATCCATGCCCTTGATTTTTTTTTTTAATTTTTTTTGGATGGAGGGGGCTGTTTGTTTTTCACTTGTACTATGCACAGTTTGCTATCTTACAATGACATGCGAAGTCTTAGTCTCAAATTTTTGCATACTATTGGCTAACCAATCTACTAGCTACTTAGACTTCGCCAATGGCATGTGCCTATAAAAAAATTCACAATGCCACATTTACTAAGATTTTTCTTGCATTTGTGATCTTTATGCCATGGGTATTCAGAAATCCCCTGCATTTATGTTGCAAAATCCAAATCACAAAGTTTTTCCCTTAAGAATGTCATCACTCAATCTATCATAGGGAAAAGCTCACCAACCATCACCATAGTCTAAAAAACATAAATTGAAAAAGAGAATCTAAAAACAAGAACAAAAAGGACTCATCTAGAAATATATCAAACAATGCAAATATCAAAATAACACCTCCAAGTGAAGAGATCGAAAAGTCCTCACTTCATAAGCAATAAAGCAAGGGAAAAAAGATGCTTTCTAAATATGTCTCAAAAGCTACTCTCTCCTAAATACTCTACATCAGCAACCAACATCAATATCTGACCAGTCAACAAGGGCCTCATCATCAGTCTCGACCTTTAGAGAAGGTAGCTTGTCACGAGGTTTTAGGACTTTGACCCCTTTCCACATTTTGCTGAAGAACTTGTGTCTCTTCTTATCCTTTTTAATTATCTTCTCATGGGAGATCTGAAGCTCCCTATGTGACTTAGCCAGTGTTGAATATGCCCTCTAAAAACTAGTAATGTTAGCTTCCTACTTCTTCTGCTCCTCTTGATATTTTTCATAGTTTGAGTTGGACACGTAAGACTGACGCCTATTGGATGAGTCTCATGGTCCCTGAGGCAAACCTGATACTAAATCCTTGATTTCCCGACTATAAATTAAAATGTCTTATAGGGGCCCAGCAATAGATAGTCTATAAGACTCAATCTCCTAAGCTATCGACTTACCCAAGTCGACCTTTCTTTTTTCATTTTGGCAAGGTATGCCTTCTACCAAAATTTTGAGTGGAGTTTTCACCCAGCTATCTGTGGGATACTCCACTACCTTGGCCATCCTGCACAGCTCAGTAATAAGAGAAAAAAGGGAAAAAGTGTAATACCTTGAATCAAGAAATACCTCCATTCTTCAAGAACAATATGGCCCATATTCAGAGAAATACTAGACATCAGACAATCTTTCATGTAAGCTATCAAATCAGGACTCTGCTGAAGATAATGTTCAACTAAATTCTGGCCACTGCTGTAAAGTCATGCATGAAGATACCTCTTTCGGTGGTAACCTAAGAGACCTCTCTATTAGAGCATAGTGTGCTAGCAATCAAAGTTCCTGGCTCACAGCCCTTGGCCTGGAACTCCGCCATATCTTAATTTGGGAGCATATTACTCCGTTCCCTTTGACTCAAATGAACACTGGCTTTAGTTGTGAAGATTGAAAACCATTTACAACAATCGTGATCTATAATCACATACCCTAGACTGATATTATAGTTCTTCGATCGTTGTCCCGATGATCGCGGTCGCAGTACCTGAGACCATGTTCTATAGTTCCTGCAACAGTTTCTAAAAATCCAACTTTTAATCCCAAACAACCCATTAATTTTCATGGTTAGGAAACTAATACCCTAAATGCTAGATTATACCCTCAAAGCATAAATAGAGCAACATGAAAGTCATTTGGGCATCAAATTAAGTACATGGTGTACATGTCAATTTTATCATTTTTAGGCCCATATTTGGGTACTCAAGACTTTTCCATTGGTGTGTACACAAAATACAACAGATAAACCCCACAATAATCACATACAAATATGATTTAACATTGCCAAACACTATATAGTTCCTAAACTATACGTTCCAAGCCCAAATCAGCATAAAAGTGAGGGAGTTCAAATAACTTACCGAGTTGTAAGATGAAAAAGCACCGAAATGCAATCTAGGTCTCTCAACACATTATTAAACCTTAGAGAATTTTTAGAGAATTTAGAAAAGAGTCATAGGGGAGGATAGGTAATCTAATGATCTTTTTAAACATATTCAACCGCGATCATGGTCCTAATTCCACGATCGCAGATACTTGGCTACTGCGATCATGATGACATGGGCCACAATCGCGGTAATTAAGACCAATTTTAGGTCCCCTACACCCCCTATTCAATTCAAAACATGATAATTTTACACTCTCCATTTTTTCATTTCAATCAATGCTCCTCATAGTACAAGAATTTCATCAATTTTGCTAAACAAAAACAATATATACTCTATCATGTATAAATAAAAGAATATGTGCCACTTTCATGAAATTATGGGTTTTTTCCCATGTTTTATTGCAAACTACCCCTCCAAATATCATTTATGTTTCCACTTAGAAGATTTGAATCTTTGTCCCAACTTTGGCTCACTATGATTTGAGTGGTAGAGGGAAAGAAGATTCAAATCTTTAAAGGTGAAGCTAGATAGAGGTTGAAATATGACGATGAATCTTCTATCTTGCCGCTTTTAACACTTTAACATTTTACCCAACTTCACATCAAATTTTTAGTTTAGCTCCTTGGTTAAAGGTGGGAACATCAATTGGCTACTAGTTGTAGATCATAAATTATGTTCCTTATCCTTTGATGGTGGGATTTCCATGTGATCTTTTGGAATGTCCAAGTCCAAAATTTAAGGTCGGTACTACTTTTCCCCATAATCCATGATTTGCCCAGGTAGATGGATTCTTATCGCGTCCTCTAAGAACAATGTTGAGAAGTGGTTTGAAATAGGTTTATCCCTTAATTCCAGAATTGCATCCTTATTAGAATCTTAACCCCTAAATGACCTAGAGTTATCATAAGAGATTTGCTTGGGTTCTTATTTAGACTTTAGGATCATTTTCTCCATTTTTGAATCTTCAACAATATTTCGCTCAATTATTTGGAAAATCTCCGAGGACTCTTCACTACCAAGCCCATTATTGACCACATATCTTGGTTTTTCTTTTTGATTCACCTCATTTTGGGAAGTGGGCAAGGTATGGCTTTTAAAAGATTTGTTTCCTTGCCCATTTCTACTGTCTTGGTGATCTTGGCCTGATACTTCCCCATGGATTGATGTATGTCTTGCACATCCTCCCCCGTTGTAGTTATGCGATCAAAAATAGTTTGAAGCGCTGCTTCAAACTATTGGACTTAGCATGTTGTTCTTCCACTTTTGGATCATGATGCCTATCAAACTAATAAAAAAAACTCGCAATTGGGTTAGCATAATGGGGGTACGGATCATTTGGACAATCACTTCAATGCCCATCATGACCAACACATAATGAACAATCATACTCCTAACTGGATAGAGACAATGATTTTATCTCATTTCGGGTAGCATATCATCAGTCTCTCAGAATGTGGGGTATGTAAAAATATTGACATGGATAGTAATGATAGGACTTCTAACAACCAAAATCATAGTAGTCTCGAGATACCATAGAAAAAAAGTAAATAAGAAAAATCTACATAACACAAGAAACAAAAGAAAATCACAAACACTTATATAAAAGTTTAAATTTAAGAAAGTAAGCTAAACTTACAAACTAACTCAATACCAAATTGTTCCCCAAAAATGATGTCATTTTTTATAACGCTCATCTTATACGTCATTTTAAGTGCAAGGTAGATGCTGTCAATATATTTACCCAACTTTTAACTTGGGGTAGAATCCACAAGGAACAATGTAAGTGGCTGTCAAATTAGTTCAAAAAAATGGATACATGCTAAATTTAAACCCACAGTACCAAAAGATAAAAATAGGAGGGGGGTTGGAAAATATCACAACTAATATTTCTTTTAGGTGTTTTCAAGTATTAATTTGGGGCTACAAAAATTAGAGTCTAATCAATTGGGTACGGATCTTGGAGTTATGTATTACTAAGGGAAGCTAAAATAAGGGTGCCAACAATTCAACTTCACTTTTAGTAGATCAAATATGGGTCGGTTCGGTTAGGGGTTTTGTTACTAGCCTTTTAACATAGCACCAAATAATCACCCATTTATTCTTTCGCATACCAAATGGGTATGTTCAATAATTGGTAACCAAACCTCAATTTAGGTATCCTTATTTCTAGGATGATGCCTAAGACAGAGGCATTCCGCAATTTATCCTTATTTCTAAGATAACAAAAAGGGAACAATACAATCTAAGAAATTATTCACAAATTCATATGTCACCTTTAACCCCTCTTTCAAGGATGGCTGAAGGATCTAGGTTACTCGCATCCCTTTGTCGAAGATGATGTAGGGATTAGGAAATTTGATGATTTCACCAACAAATTCCATATTATCATCAAGAATTTTCAAAACCCATCAACATGAAATACTAAATGAAGCTAGCAATAAAAACCCACACATACTTTAACCCAATTTATACATAACCTCAAGAGGAAAACACTAGTTATTCATAAGATAAAAAAGTAATGATATACCAAAAATATCCATTGATTTGATTCATAGGAAACTAAGTGAAAGTTACTTCAAACTTTGGAATCAAACAAATCTTCTTTAGGAGTTTTCTAGCTCTCCACTTAGAATCTACACCAACGTGTTTTTTACCAAAAATTAATACAATATTTTCTTCTCCAAGTGTGGAGGCTAAGAACCAGAAAAATATTCAATAATTGGGAATTGTAGAATGAATTCTTTGGAATGATAGGGTTTGTTTCATCATTAAGGCACGTTAAGGAACAACATTGTGTATTTGCATCTTTTTCCTTGGGATGATTTTCTACTAGGACGCGATTTTACTAGTTCTACCGCGATTGCGCCTATCGGGATCACGGACGAAGCCACGCAATTGAGGTATCTGGACAATCATGACTAACCGCGAGAGCAGCTTTAGGACCGCGATATTAATAAATAAGGTCATATTCTACCCCAGATCTCCATCTCCACTTCTTTGCTTTCTTTGGTACCTTTTTTTAGCTCCAATCCATATCATTCCATATTATAATCTTGGTGCCTTCAAAATGTGAATAGTAGTTCATTAAATCACTATTATGTCTCACTTATTCATTAAAAACATAGTAATGTTCATGAAAATGGAGTACAATTGAGTGGTATATTCACCACTAGTCAATACCCCAACTTAAAGCTTTGCTTCTCCTCAAGAAACACTACTTCTTACAATGAGGCAATACATATTTATGCCCAATGTAGCTAGCCTTACGATCACATTGACATTAATCTTAGTGAGTACCATAAGTAGATCTTTGCACATGGGCAAAGCTATTCTCACTTCACCACTCAACATAAACAGAAATATCTGAGGATGCAAATGTAGCGACCAAATTTTTCTGGAACCGGAACATCACACGGTGCTCGTGATCCCGAAGGACCACAAGCCAACCCTCTACGGATTTCTATACCTGAACACTTATAATATAGATAAAAAATAAGGAAACTGGTCATAAGGTTGAAAACATCTAAAAATACTCAAAATTTGAAACTGATTACTGATATATCTGTCCAAAAAGCCTCTAAACTGTCTGACCTGTGGAGTTGATGGATATGTCCCCGACTAGCTCCATCTTCTGAAAATAAACAAAATTTGATACAAATTGATACAAGGATCATCCTCGAATGAAGAGGACTCACTTTTATGTCCATCGCTATTGCCTGGGACTGAGCTACTAAGGGTACTCTGGATCTCGTGCCTCTGAACGTATGGTGTCAAATAAAACACCATAGACCAAATACGTCAGTATGGGAATGTACCTAGTATGAATATGAGGTAAGGCTAAATGCAAGGGCTTATGTATAAACAATTACTTAAATAAATAATCATGAGAGTATAGAATGAGAACACATGCATGAATGCATAAACCATAACCAAAATCATCGTGACTCAAAATACTAAAACTCGGATACTAGTTAACTGTCATCCGAACTTACTACTAATGCTTGAGATACTGAACAACTAAATCATCTGATACTGATAACTGAGTAATGCAGTTGAGATCAGTCTTATCTAGTGAGTGATCTCAAAATTTGAGAATACTAGAACTGATTAACTGAATATACTCACATCAGTGACAGAATTCTGAGCTCACTGCTCTAGAATGACTCAATCGGAGATCAACCTCTCTAATGGATGATTCCAAAATCTATTATAAATGATAAGAAAATGATCATGTCCGAACCTAACCATAAGAATACTCAACCAACTCTGAGACTGAGATCAAGCCTATCTATCGGCTGATCTCTAGATCTGATAATAAGATTACTCAACTGATTCTGAAACTGAGAGAAAGCCTATCTATCGGGTGATCTCTATATATGATACTAAATAACTATTTATGATACCCAGCCTAACTGACAGGTGGTCCATGAATCTATGGAACTATCTGAGCACCTCACTGAGATAGATGACTGTATCTGATGGTCCTGGATTCTGAAGATTGATACTAAAACTACAACTGTGGGAAGTAGTTACTTAACTAATATGCCCCGACTTCCCACTGGTGGGGTCCAACCTATAACCCCAGCTGGAAGGGTGTCAATACCGTTACATGGGTACAGACCTCTCTGGTCAAGCCTCTCTGGTGGTTGACCCTCACAGGAAGTGAGCCTAAGGCAATATAATAGTCAAACCTCTTTTTATGGGTGACAGCCTCTACTGGAAATGAATCCTACATACTGTACTGGCTATATAGTTCTGGAGTTCGGTGCTAGCTCCTACTCCCAATTGAAAGACTCGGAACTAAATTCTCAACTGAACACAAACTGAACTAAATCGAATATTGTTCATGTTTCTCAAATGAACTGACTAAGTTAAGCTGAATTTACTTGGTTATGTATTTGATGGAATACTACTGAATCACGATATCTGACTGATGATACAGAGTTTTAATAGAGTACTCGTTTACTATAGGAATTTGAACTGAACAATTGACTACTGCTAGATCTGAGTTGTGTACAGAACTGAGGCTAGATTACTAGCGATACTGAGATCACGGATATTACTGAGATTTCTTAAGTCCTGTATCTGTCTAAGCATGCAGAGTTATTTAACTCGCTGAGTTCTGATAATCATGGCTCGACGAGAATTATCATGAAAACTCACACGAGCTCTAGACAACATCTAAATTATCGGGTATAAATACCCCTAGGACTCGATAACATAAAAGTAAAAGATAACAATTCTTGAATAATCAAGACCATGGACAATCATTCACCATCACAATCACTAAGAGATCACTTCAAGCCATTAGGAATCGTAAACATGTAATAACATAGGGGGACATGCTATTTGATCATACTTCATTCAAAAAGGCCTTGTATCAAGCACTTCACACATTTAAGTCTTGGCATGTACCGAAGAATACATAATTGGGGAAATTCATGCTATCATGTAGAGATCACTTCAAGCCATTAGGAATCGTAAACATGTAATAACATAGGGGGACATGCTATTTGATCATACTTCATTCAAAAAGGCCTTGTATCAAGCACTTCACACATTTAAGTCTTGGCATGTACCGAAGAATACATAATTGGGGAAATTCATGCTATCATGTTACAATTCATTCATCAATTCATGCTATTATGCCACAATTCATTCACTACGGCTTTTCAACAAACACATGGCATGCATGGGCTTACACACAATTGGGGATTTCTATTCAACATGCTAAAATGGCTCTAATTCCTTCACATAAGCATTCTATCAAACATAGGGGGAGCATGCTTGGCTTATTCACCAATTTCTACACCTAATTGACATGAATACATCACTTAACAAGTAACTTGAGGGGGGTTTATGATAAACATCACATGAATATCACATACTAAGGTCAACGCTTGAAAACCTTGTAAACATACATGAATCACAACTCAATAATACCATGAACATCAATTTCAACTCACATGAATCATGAAAACTCATAAACATAAAATCATTGAAATTTAGAAAAAGGTTTTTGAGCTTCTTGGATGAAAGGAACCCAAGAATCAACATCTGCAATCCTTAGAGAAACTCTTTCTAGAAAGCTCTTTGACAGATTCTTAATTTTTCTTGATCTCTATTGATTTTGCTTGAAGAAGAAATAAGGGTTTTAATTTTGTAAAACCCTACTTTTGATGTTGAAGATAGGAAATGAGGCTGAGATCCTTTTATCGGGTATATATAGGGGCTGAAAAAGAATGGGAAAAGAACAGAAAGCCCTTGGAATTAAAAATCTGAAACTGGAAGAATCCTAATGTTTTATGCTGGCGTGATGCGCCATAATCGCTCTAGCTCACTTGAAATTGGATAATTGGGAAACTGCTTGACGGTGTGATGCAGTGGAAATTGCGTTGCCACCTTGGTTGCGAACTGGAAAAGTACTGCGACGTGGTAGAATCGCATTAGTGCACTGGAAATTGACAATTCTGAAATTAAGCCTTGGTGCGATGTACCAAAATCGCAGAGGCTCACTGGATTTTGATAATTTCCATTATGGCTAGCTTCGCGACGAGCTAAAGTCCAGGTGGCACACTGTCTCTCTTAAATGGCTCTAACTATTTACTCGAGTGTCGGATTTGGGAGAATTTGGTATCGACGGAAAGCTTATTCAATTCTCTACATGAAAAAATGTTGATATTAGGGAAATTCTATATGGTTCAAAATAATTTTCACTTGGGAAGATACTTCTCAACCTTTTAGGGTCGGATTAACACTTCACTAAACATACTATAAGGCTAGACAATGAGACAATTTTGAGGGGTGTTACAGCAAAAAAGTTCAAAGAGCAACTATGCAACAACAATTGATACTCAAGAAGTGAATTTTTTTTCCTCAACCGCACCATACTCATGCCATAGGTTTGCCCCTCTTTTTAATCACTACTTTAATGAATATAAATGGTTGGAGATCTCAAAGGTCATTTTGAGCTTGTAACAAAGGTTCGGGTTAGAGTAGGATACCACTTAGTATAAATCATGACTTATACCCTCCTTGAACATCTACATCAAACTTATTTAATCCAACATTTACTATGGACCACTTCTTTTCTTTTACAAATATGCCTACATTAATTTTCTTGCTTCACCTATTTTCTTTGGATTTTTCTCTTGAACTTTTCATCCAATTCTTTCCTCTTTTTGGGTCCTTCTTCTTTCTTATTAGTTTGTTTTAATGCATAAGCATGTAGGCATTTACTAACACTTCATGGCCCAAAGTTTTATCCTTCAATATTAACCACCCCCAACTTAGGCTTTTAGCCTAAATTGCATTTCTAAATTCAAGGTGGGAATGGTTCAAAACTGGGATAAAAGTTTAAAGGCTCACGACATGTAATGTGTTGGCCAAATAAAGGTCCAAATGATTAAAATGAGTGACTAGGGATATCATTTATTCACGGGGAGGGTTTTTATGCTAATGTTGGCTTCTAATGTCACAAAGATGGCCTAAGATTATTTATCCAACAAAATATAATAACAATTAGCAATGAAAGACTAATGCAGCATGTTCTAGATGTCAAAAGAATACATAAGAGATAGACAAATAACTCACCACACATAGCATGTGGACTCACCAAGGAGGCACAAATTTCCTCTCATATTAGAGAAAAAAATGCAGTATTTATCAATATGTACATGTCAAGAATTTTAGAGTGATAAAGATATAAAAAGTTTTGTTACAAGGTTGGTTATTTCCATACCCTTGATTTTTTTTAACATTTTTGTGGATGGAGGGGAGTTGTTTGTTTTGCATTCACACCATACACAATTTGCTAACTTATGGTAACAACTGAAGACTTAGTCTCACAGTTTGGCTTACTATGGGCTAACCAATCTATTTGATACTTAGACTTTGCCAATGGCATATGTGCAATCCCAAATTCACAATGACACAGGTACTAAGACTTCCCTTGTATTTTTTATCTTGATGCAACGAGTAATTAGAATTCCCCTAAATCTATATCTCAAAACTCAAATCATAATACTTTTCTCATAAGAATGTTGTCACTCAATCTATTATAGGGATAAACTCGTCAAGCATTATCATAATTAAATTAAACAAAAGTGAAATAAAGAATTTAAAACCAAGAACAAAAATGACTAATCTATGAAATATGGACACCATCAGAGTGCCCAAATATATCCATCCAAAAACAAAATAAAAAACATCCATAATGTAATCAAACTAATAACAAAAACATCCAGAAATATATCAAACAATACAAATCCATAAACAAGAAACCCCAACTAATGAGATAGCAGTGTCCTCACTACATAATTAATAAAGCAAGGGAAAAAGTATGCTCCCTAAATCTATCTCAAGAGTTGCTCTATCACGAAGACTCTACATCAGCTAAACCAGCGTTAGCATCCTACCTGTTAGTAGGGGCCTCATCACCATCCTCGACCCTTGGAGAAGGTAGCTTGTCACGACGTTTTAGGCCCTTCACCCCTTACCATATTTTGCTGAAGAACTTGTGTCTCTTCTTCTTCCTTTTCTTCATTTTCTCATGGGAGGTATGAAGCACCCTTTAAGACTCAGCCAATGCTGAATGTTCCCTCTAAATCCTAGTAACTATAGCTTTCTACTTCTTCTTTTCCTCATGATATTTTTATAGTCTGAGTGGGACACATAAGAGTGACGCCTGGTGGATGAATCTCTTGGCCCCTGAGGAAAACCTAATACTAACTCTTCGATTATCCAAATATCAATAGCAATGTCTTCCAGTAGCACGCAACAGATGGTCAATAAGATTAAGGCTCCTCAGTTGTCAACTTACCCAAGTTGACCTTTTTTCTTCTTGCTTTGGCTAGGTGTGCCTTTTACCTAAATTTTAAGTAGAGTGATGCAGAGGATGGGTTTTACATGGGTATCTGTTTGATACTCCTCTACGTTGGCCATCCTGCACAACTCAACATTCAGAGAATCATAGGGAAAACGAGTACCACCCTGAATCATGAAATACATCTATTCAATCACAATCAGGACCACATTCAGAGAAATACCAAAAATCAGAGAGGCTACCATGCAAGCTCATAAAATAGGGAAAGAGGTCATCTGAGTGCAAGGTGAAATTCTGATGCAGATAATGTTCAACTAGATTCTAGCCACTACTGTGAAGTCGTGCATGCAGAAATCCTTCTTTTAGTGGCATCCTAGGAGACCTCTCTGTTAGGCCACAATATGTTAACCATCTAAGTTCCTGGCTAATATCCCTGGGTCTGGAAGTCAGCCATATTTGAATTTTGGAGCACATATACTCTATTACCTTGTTCTGCCCCAAAACACACTTCCTTCTCACTAATTATCATCATAGTGTTTGAGAGGGAGACTAACTAAGATTTGCATAAAACACTCGCATCCAGTGCTCATTAGCGTCACAAGGGTCCGGGGAAAAGTATATCCACCCGGTAGAAGCAATCCTGTCAAAGAAATCTAGGAACTTTTCAGCATCTTGTCCATACAGATGCCTCTCTCTAGAAGTAGCTTGGTCCTTGGTAGGTCACTGTAATAATGTCTATGACATTCAGGATCCATGAAACAGACGTGGTTGAAGTATCCCATGTTGGGTACTTGTAGGAATGATAATCCAAAACACTATTAGTATTTTCATACCAAAACCATGCTAGATTAATAAGGTACGCTCATGTGGCAATATTATAGCGTTATATGGGGTGAGAAATGGGCATGCAGATTTAATGGATTCATCTTAACACTAGCTTTAGTTATGGATATTGCAAACAATTTTCCGCGATCGCAGATCCACAATCCCTATGATCACGATCACATTAACCGAGACCATACACTACATTTTTGGCAACGACTTCTAAAAATCCATTTTTTAATCCTAAATTTAGTCCCAATCGACACATTGATTTTCATGGTTATGAAACTAATACCCTAAATGCTACATTATACCCTAAAATCATAAAGAAAGCAACATGAAATTCATTTGAGTATCAAATCAAGCACTAGGTGTACATGTCAATTCTATCATTTTTAGGCCTATATTTGGGTACTCATGACTTTCCCATTGGTGTGCACACAAACTACAATAGCTAACCACCATAACAATCACTTACAAACATGGATTTGGCATTGCAAAACACTATTGCAGTTCATAAACTACAAGTTCCAAGCCCAAATCAATATCAAAGTGAGGGAGTTCGGATCACTTACCGAGTTATAGGATAAAAATGGAACAAAATGCACTCTAGTACTCTAAATAAATAATTAAAACTTAGAGAATTTTTAGAGAATTTTGAAAAGAAGAATAGGGGATGCTAGGTAATCCGATGGTCTTTTTAAATATATTTGACCACAATCACAGTCCTAGTTCCCCGATTGCGAACACTCGGCTACCGCGATCGTGATGACACAGTCCATGATGAAGTAACTAAGACCAATTTTAGGTCCCCTCTACTCCCGTGTTCAGTTTAAAACATCATAATTTCACACTATCCATTTTTAATTTCAATCAACGCTTCTAATAATACCAGAATTTCATGGTTTATGCAAAAATAAAATTAAAATCTACTCTATCATGCATAAATAAAAAGATATGTTCCACTTTCATGGAATGATGGTTTTTTTCCCATATTTTGTGGCAAACTACCCCTCCAAAATATCATTTGTGTTTACACTTAGAAGATTTGAAACTCCTTTCTAACTTTTGCTCACTATGAGTTGAGCGGCAAAGGGACAGGAGATTCAAATCTTCAAAGCTGAAGCTAGATAGAAGTGGGGATATGACGATGAAGCTTCTATCTCTCCACTTTGAAGACTTGAACCTTTTACCCAACTTCACATCAAATTTTCAATTTACCTCCTTGGGTAAAGGTGGGAAAATCAATAGGCCACTAATTATACATCAGAAATTGAGTTCCTTGGCCTTTGATAGTAGGGTTTCTATGTGCTCTTTTGGAATGTCAAAGTCTAAAATATAGGGATAATACTCCATTTCCACACAGTACATCATTTTCCCAGGTAGATAGATTCTCATCACATCCTTTAAGCACAATGTTGAGAATTGGTTTGAATGAGGTTTATCCCTTAATTTCTAAATTGCATCCTTATTAGTATCTTCACCTCGAAATGACCTAAAGTCAACATAAGGACTTGCTTGGTTTCTTCTTTTGACTCTAGGACCATTTCCTCAATTTTGGCATCTTCAATAATATTTGGATCGGTTGGTTTAAAAGTCACTGAGGACTCTTCAATACCAAGCCCATCATTGACCACATATCTTAGTTTCTCTTCTTGATTCACCTCATCTTGGGAGGTGGGATAAGTGAATTTATTTACAAGATTTTTTTCTTTTCCCATTTCCACTAACTTCGTGATCTTCACTTTATATGCCCCTATGGATTGAGGTATGTCTTATACATTCTCCCCTATTGTAGTTACTCGATCCAAAATAATTTGAAGCATTACTTCAAAACTATTGGAATTGGCTTGTGGTTTTCCCTTATCTGATCAGGACGCCTGTAAACATCATAAGAAGAACTAGCAATTGGGTAAGCAAAACGGGGGGATGGCGGAGAGAATTCGGACAATCACTACAATGTCTATCACGACCAACACATAAAGAACAATCATAATCCCAATAGGATAGAGATGGTGATTCCATCTCTCTGGGGAGCATATCTACAGTCTCTCGGAAAGTATGGTATGCCACAATATGGACATGGATCATAAAGATAGGACTTCCAACTACAAAAATAATAGTATTCCCGAGATGCCATAGAGAAAGGTAAATAAAAATAAAAATCTACCTAACAAAAGAAACAAAAGAAAATAACAAACACTTATCTTCAAGTTTGTATTTAAGAAAATAAGATACAATTCCAAACTAACTCTACCTAACAAAGGAAACAAAAGAAAATATCAAACACCTATTTGCAAGTTTGAATTTAATAAAGTAACATACAATTCCAAACTAACCCAATACTCCAAATTGTTCCCCAACAATGGCTCCATTTTTAATAACGCTCAACTTTATGTCAAATTAAGTGCAAGGCAGTCGTCATCAATACATTTACATAATTTTTTAGTCAGGGTTGAATCCACAAGGAACAATGTGAGTGGCTACAAAATCAGCCCAGAATAATGGATACTTGCTAAATTCAACCTAGAGTATAAGAAGATTAAAATGGTGAGGGGGATTGGAAGGTATCACAACTATTATTACTTTTTGGAGTTTTCAAGTATGAATTCGGGGTTATGACTAATTAGAGTCTAATCAATTAGGCATGAATCTTGGGGTTATGCCTTACTAAGTTAAGCTAAAATGAGGGTGTTAACAATTCAACTTCACTTTTAGTAGACAAAATATGGGTAGGTTTGGTTAGGGGTTTTGGTACTAGCCTTTCAACAAAGCACTAAATTATCATCCAATGTTTCTTTCAAATGCCGAATGAGTGTGTTCAACAATTGTTAACCAAACCTCAATTTAGGCATCCCTATTTCTAGGATGATGCCTAAGATATAGCTATTATGTAATATATCTTTATTTCTAATATAACAAAAAGGGAAAAACTACAATCTAAGTAATTATTAACAAATGCTCATGTCACCTTCAACCTCTCTTTCAAGGATAGTTGAAGGATCTAGGTTACCCACATCCCTTTGTCAAGGATAATGTACGGATTAGGAAATCTTAGGCTTTTACCAACAAATTCAATGTAATCATCAAGCATTTTAAAAATCCATCAGCATGAACTAATAGTTTAAGCTAACAATAACAACCTACACAGACTTTAACCCTATTCATACATAGCCCAAAGAGGAAAAAACTAGCTACTCATAAGATAAATATGTAAGGATATACAAAAATCTCCATTGATTTGATTCATAGCATACTAAGTAAATATTACATAAAACTTTGGACTCAAACTAATCTTCAAAGGAAGTGTTCTATCTCTCCACTTAGAAGCTGCTCCAGTATATTTTTCACCTAAAATTACTACAATATTCTCTTCTCCAAGTATAGAGGCTAAGAACTAGAATAATGTTCAATAAATGGGAATTATAGAATGAATTATTTAGAATGAAAGGGTTTTAGTCTCCTTTAGGTCACATTTGGGAACAGCTGAGTGAATATACATCTTTGACCTTGGGCTTATTTTTCACTAGGTTGTGATCGGGCCTATCACGAATACGGGCAATGCCAAGAGATAGCGGTATTTTGACCATATTTAAAGACTGTGACTGCGGTCTGAGGATCACGATCGTGATAGCCGAGTCCATGTTCTGCTTCAGGTCTGCAGATGAACTTCTTTGCTTCCTTTTGTTCCTATTTTTAGCTCCAATCTACATTTTTCCATTTTATCATCCTTGTGCCTTCAAAATGTGTATATTATAGCATTTAATCACAATTATGTCTCACTTATCATTCAAAACATGGTAATGCACATGAATGTGGAGTACAATTGAGTGGTAGATTCACCACTCATCAGCCATACCAAAGCCATTAAACTAAGTTGACTCAAAAGTTTCCAATTAAAACAAGACCTTGGCAACCAAGGCCTTTCCAAACTCTTTAAAACCAACCAAACCAATTCAAGTTCCATTATCTTTTATGTAATGCAAGGATTCCAATAGTAATCAATGTAAAAAAATAATTATCATTGGCATTTTAAAAACAGGTTGAGGCAACATAAGTTTCATAACCATGTAAATTAGGGATTCCATAATACCCTGAAATCCAAACACCATCACCATGTATCCCACAATGTTTAAAATTATACTAAAATAAAGAAAAGCCTTAATTAAGGTATGTGAAACATTATTCAACAATGAAAATCCAAAACCCCGAAACATTATGTCAAAACCATAAAAATAGTGTGAAAACCAAACCTTAAACACATGCTCTTTGTAAAATAAAAATCAGGGACGAGTAACATGCCTTAGAGACCAAGGAAGTTGGAGAGAATAACTCTTGAAATCCCCTAATTTATTGTCTTGAAGAAATCCCACCCTCTACTTGAAAAAAGAGTTTGAGAGAGCTTATAAGAGCGTTTGATTTAGACTAATAGGTTAATGAAGTCCTACACGGTGTTTTATGTTGTGATATCCAAAGGAATTAAAATAGGGAAATGTCCAGAATACCCCCAACTTAAAACTTTAAAAATACTGCAGTTGGTTACGAGTCGACCCCTTGAATCATGACCACAACATACAACTTAAACCACGGATTCGGCACCATGTCACTGAGTTGGACACCCATACAATGTCCACCATATAACTCCCTAACCCCTAATCGTAACCAGAGCATATGACTCATATAGTCTAGTCGTACCCAAGATAGAATCCAAAGAGATTGAGATTAGGCAACAAACGACTTCCTATAATGACTTGTGACCTATCTTCACAACTCTTAATGAGCCACTTGTACTCAGAGCCAAGTAATGTCACTAAGTTTCAGATTAAATAAAGGTTAGTCATAATGACCGATCACCACACATAACGACACATACAACGAAACTGTAACTACAATAAAACCCAACAATAATCACTAGACACCTTATGAGTTGGGTCGCCTGATCCGTCCCCGTACCGTACGATTGTATGATGTGTCAAATGTCCCCGAAATGGATCTTTCATCCATGAATGATGGGAAGAAGCAGTGGAAGTGTAATTTTGACTCTACACACCTTTACTCTTACTCATAACTTAGAAAACAAAGATGCGAAGAAAAACACATTCTTTACACACGAATTTCTGGACCAAAAAATAGGAATGGATTAGTTTTCCATGTAGTCTCTTCGACCTTATGGTTCCTCTATAGAACCTTAACCCACACCATATTCTTGGTCCACAACCGATGAACTTATCAATCCAAGATTTCAACTAGGATATCCTCATAAGATCGAGAATCCAAAATACCAATATCCTTGATAGGCACAATTTGCGATGTATCGCCCATACATTTCCTCACCATAGACATAATAAACATTGGGTGTATGGAGCATAAACTAGAAGACAACCCCAACTTATTTCTTAAAACCAAGTATAAACTAATATAAATGGGAGTAAGCTTTCGCTTTTTCCCATACCAAATCCCTTCTTTCATGCAAAACACCTTATCCACAACCTCAAAATCCAATTTTCTTTGCCTCACATTTTCATTGAACTTTTGGCGACTTTGGGCAGCTTTAAGTCTGTCCCAAATGATTTTAATCTTCTGCATGGCTTGGTGAACCAAATTAAAAACAAACATCTCCACCTCACCAGCGTCGAAACACACAATAAGAGATGTATACCTCCTACTAGAAAATGCCTCAAATGGAAACATTCTAATAATAGAGTAGTAGCTATTATTATAGAAGAACTCTATAAGAGGAAAATTCTCAACCCAACTACCACCATAGTCAATCAAGAAAGCCCAAAGCAAATCCTCCAATGTTTGAATAGTCTATTCTACCTGCCCATCCTACCACACGTGGATAGTAGTACTAACACTCACCTAGTCTCGAAACTCATTTTGAAATGACCGCCAAAAATAAGATAAAAATTGTATATCATGATCCAAGATAATAGAAATAGGCACCCATGCAACTTCACAATCTTTTGGAGGTATAACCTTGTATAATCCTCTACCAAAAATTGGTGCTCACATTAAAGAAATAAGCAATATCTTATCAAAAATGACCTAAACTGAATAAAAATGATTTCGAGACCAAGAAAGACCAATAATGAAATCCATGTTGATAACATCCCATTTACATACAGGCAACTCAATTTCTTGATACAATCCTCGAATCTCATTTGCTAAACTTTTACTTGTTGGAAAACTATGCACTTAACCCCAAAACTAGCCATATCTAGCTATATATTGTTCCACCAATACATCTCTGTATATTCATGATATATTTTCATCGAACCAGGATGAATAACATATTATGACATATGCGCCTCAGTTGAGATCCTCTCTCGCAAACCATCTATATTGGGAAAAAATAACCTTAGTTGGTACCATAAGGTACCATCACCAATAATCTCGAAAGCCATCACCTTTTACTTACCTACGTCACCCTTGATCCTCATTAATATAGAATCTAACACTTGATTCTCTTTTATCTCCACATTGAGTAACAACTGTTCCAACTCATGTGCAAACACACCACCATCCTTAGAGTCCAAGATGAAAATACAAGGTTTAGCCAAACATTGAATATCCTTCACCAACTACCGCTTCTTCTTCTCTATATGAGTTGTTCTCCACAAGGACAAATTACTAAGAGCAGCAGCAATCACGTTTGTTGCACTTAGGTGGTAGTGAAGACTCATTTCATAATTAAATAGTGATGCTTATGCCATCTTCTTTGTCTGAGGTTCAAATATTTCTAATTAAATGCATAATCCAGGCTCTTACGATCTGAAAATATATCCACATACACTCCGTGGAAATAGTGATGCCATATTTTTAATGCGAACACCACAGCCAATAGCTCCAAGTCATGAGTCAGATAATTCTTCTCATGCGCCTTCAATTGTCTAGAGGCGTAACCTATCACTTTGTCATGTTGTATCAAGATACAAGAAAGGCCCACACAGGATGTATCACAATAGACCACAAATTCATCAGTGCCTTCAAGCAATATCAAGACTTAAGCCAAAGTAAGCTTATCCTTCACCTTTTAAAAACTACCCTCACAAGCATCCGACCACAAGAATTTCACCTTCTTCTAAGTTAGCATAGTGCATGGGGGACCTATAGTCGAAAAACTCTACCTAAACCTTTTATAGTAACTAGTAAAACCTGAGAAGATCTGAATATCAGTTGGAGTCGTTGGTCTAGGCCACTTCTTAACAACTGTAACTTTCTGCAGATCCACCATTGTCCCTTCAATAGAAATGACATGACCCAGAAAAGTGACAGCGTTTAAGTAGAATTCAATTTTCAAAAATATGTCATACAATTACTTCATTTTTAGGGCCTGCAATACAATATGGAGGAAATCGAGATGATCCACCTCGCTCTTAGAGTACACCAGAATATCTTCTATGAATACAATGTTGAACAAATCTAGGAATTCCTAAAAGAATTTAGTCATCAAGTCCATGGAAACGGTTGGGGCATTGGTCAACTCAAAAGGCGTAACCAGAAACTTAAAATTCCCATATCAAAGATGGAAAATTATCACCTCCCTAATTTTTAACTGATGGTACCCTGATCAAAAATCAATATTGAAGAATAATTTAACACCGTACAACCGATCAAGCAAATCATAAATCCTTGGAAGAGGGTACTTATTCTTTCCCATCACTTTATTCAACTATTGGTAATCAATACACATCCATAAGGAACTATCCTTCTTTCACACGAACAAAATAGGTGCACCCCATAGGAACATTTTAGGATGGATAAATCCCTTGTCTAAAAGATCCTTTAGTTGCTCATTATGATCCTTCAACTCAGTCGAAGCAATTCAATATGGAGGAATAGAAATCGAATAAGTGTCAAAAACAAGATCAATCCCAAACTCAATCTCCCTATTAGAAGAGACATAAGGAAGGTCATTAGGGAATACCTTAGGAAATTCATTTACCATTAAGATTGAATGTAAAGAAGCACCCATCGGGTTAGAATCTTTAACTCAATCCATATGATAGAGGCACCCCTTGGATATTAATCTCCGTGATCTAAGATATGATATAAACATCCCCTAAGGAGAAAAAGAGCCATCCTCCCACTCAATAACCTATTCATTAGGGAATTTAATGACAATTTTACGGGTCTAATAGTCTAGAGAAGCATAGAATGAGTGCAACCAATCCATCTTCAATATGACATCAAAATCAATCATGTCTAGTTCAACCGGATCCAGCAGTCTCCTAACAACCAAAAGTTACCACACAACCCTTATAGACCCTTCTAGCTACCACAGAGTCACCCACTAAGGTAGAAATAGAAAAAAGGTTTGAAACATACCCTGGACCAAAACAAAAATACACAATAATTAATAGAGAGAGTGGACCACAGATAATTTAAATAATATGCATCAGGAGGAAAAAATTCAACATACAAATCATGACATAATTTAATTCCTCAAAATCCTAGCGGGTAGTGAGAGCATAGAGTTGATTTCGACCATTACCGGAGCCATATGATGAACCCTTTGATATCAGAGGAGAAGAAGAGGCAACAATAACCTTATTTTCCCTCGAAGCAACCTTGGCCACTGGGAAACATCTAACCATGTGCCCCGGATGACCATAATTGAAGAACTTTTCCTTTTCTTCATCACAGTAACCCCAATACAATCTTCATCAAAATCTATATAGAGGATATGGTGGAGATGACTAGGTCTTTCTAGCTTGATATTGGCCACCCTGTGCACTAAAGTTGTCGCCATCTTGAAAAGTCTGTCACCGAATGACTTTGGATAGGGAGCACTAGGTATCGAGTAAGACCCAGAATTGCCCCAATTCTTGGGACATATTCTACCACCCCTCCCACTGTATTGTTGACCACCACCATGCTTACAAAATCAAAACTTCTTGGTCTTCCTCATCCCTATCTCAGCTTGCTTCTTCTTCCCTTCCTCTACTTACTTCGTATACCTAATCAACCTAGAGATATCTATGTCCTTGTTCAACAACGTAACTTTACTCTTCAAAATAAAGTTTCGAGAAAACCTAGAAGTAAATTTCCTCATTCTATCCCTTATGATAGAAACCAACTCTAGAGCATACTGAGATAACTCGTGAAACTTCAAGGCATACTCCTTGACTGACATCTTACCTTGCTTTAGATTTACAAAATCTTCCACCTTTACTTTCCTTAATTTTTAAGGATAGAAGTAGTTCAAGAAAGCATTAGAAAAATCCTCCCATAGGGCAAAATAAGCATTTTCAGCCCTTAACTGATACAATTCCTCGTACTACTACTTTGCCATACCTTTCAGTTGGAACGCAGAACACTTTATGCCCTCCACATTTGATACATGCATAACATGTAAGATCTTTTCCATCTTATCCAGAAAACCTTGAGGATCCTCATCTACCTTAATACCGATAAAGGTGTAAGTATTCAACTGCATCAATTTACCAACCCTTGTGGCCTCTAAAGATGGTGTAATAGAAGCACGTCGCTTAGCGTAAGAAGCTACAGACTGTGCCAATATATGGATAGACTGATGAAACTCAATATTCATCAAATCAATATGAGGGTCTCATGAAAGACTTAAGGGAACCAGTGGAACTCTAAGATTGCAATAAGGGACCTGGAACCCTGGACCGGGTGTGCACGCCATAAGTCGGTTTTGTTCTATCAACATTGTCCTAAGGTAGGACATAGGAGTTTCCATGAACTTCAGATCATTTGGGAGGCATGATTTGAAAAGCGAACCAATGGGTATTAGTGATGTATTCAGGACCTTAGAGTCGACATCATGAAAATAGAACATAAGAAAGAGAAACATTCATAAATGTCTCGTAGCCTTAGCCTTATGAGTATGGCATGCTACAAACCATTAAAAGAGACTCTACTCAGCACGGCTTTCCTGGACACCCAATTGACCATGAACCTAGGGATATAATACAAATATGACATAACCTGAACCAGGTCCTAGTTGTTTCGACCATTTCAAGTCCAACAAGCATCGAAAACCACACCCAATAAAAAACTATAACCACCCTGCTCTTTATGTCGGGTAAATTCCTAACATATAATAAAATAAAACAATAATAGTTTAATGACCATAAATAAAGTCTATAATTATAATCCAACAACCTAAACCAATTTTTCAATTGCAACCAACCCCATTGCCAATACTAATAACAATGCTGACACCAATACTGACACCACTAATGCCTCATGTAGTTCGACCGACAATCTAACCAGAATCATTAACATCCAATTGAGATATGCCCTCCATTATAAAAAAAATAGACCAAAGAAATAAAAAAATAAAAAAAGCCCATAGCATGAAATGGAACTTTTAGGAGTATGGAAGCTCACCAATTTAGTCTGACTCAATGTTGTCCCCAAAATCTAAGTCACTGAGCAGGAGAAATAGTAGTATGGCTGATTCATGCATCACGTAGGGATACATTGCCCAAAGACGATTGTTAGAGTAAATGCTAAAAATTACTCATTGATCAATATAAAATAATGCTATCAATAAAAACTAAGTCAAATAACTATATTCAATCATAGATATGCATATATATAAATTATGATGTGAAAAGGAACCAGGTTTAGCATGTATTTAAAACCTTAACTTGGAATGAGTAGCTTCACTATCCTAAAACGATCCACGGGCTATTAGGGTTTAGCTCCTCTACTAAATGGGCCATTGTGCATATTAGTCGCACGATCGGATAAAAGAACTTGAGATGACTAGTACCTCTCCCAAAATATAAAGTATGACATCATACATATGGTAACCATGACCACCCTCACATCGGTAAATATAAGTATCTAGTATCGATCCCCCTAGGACCCCCACCTTTCATGAATTTTCTACTTGACTCTTTTTATGACCATGTTAAAGCCATTTTCATATTGCAACCATTTACCAAGGAGTCATTATGTTAGCATTAGCCGTTTGTATCATCATACAAAAATTAGTTCTTGCAAGTCTATCCATTTATGACATAGCAAAGCCATTAAACAAAGTTGACTCCAAAGGTTCCAATTGAACTAAGACCATCGCCACTAAGGCCTTATCAAATCCCTTAAAACTAAATAATCCAATTTAAGTTCCATTACCTTTTATGCAATGCAAAGATTTCAAGAATAGTCAAACTATGTGACAAAATTATTCTCATTGGCATTTTAACAAATTCATTGATGGAACATAAGTTTTAAAAATATAACCAAGTAATTAGGGAAATACATAATACCTCCAAATTGAATTATCATCACAACGCATTCCATAATGTTCAAAATCATATTAAAATAAAAAAAGTCTCAATTGTTCTTTGAAAAACATTATTCAAACCGTGAACATGCAAAACCCCCAACCATTATGTCAAAACCATAACAACCATATGAAAACCAAACATTAAACACATTTTTAGTGTAAAACAATAATGATGGAGGAGTTGAATACCTTAGACAGCAAGGAAGACAGAGATAATTACTTTTGAAAGACCCTAATTGATCGTCTTGAAAAAACCATGGCCTCTAGCATGAACAAAGAGTTTGAGAGAGATTTTAAGAGTAATTTATTGAGAATAATATGTTAATTAATTCCCAAAAAGTTTTTTTATGTGTGGTACCCAAAGAAGTTAAAAGAGGGCAATGTCCAGAATACCTTAACTTAAAACTATAAAAAATACCGCAGGTGGTTATGAGTCAAACCCTTGACTCGTGACCACAACATATGAATCATACGATGGATTCATCACTAAGTGAGGGATTTGGACACCCATACACTATCCACCATACAACTCCCTGATGGCCACTCTTGACCAAACCAGCCAACTCATATGGTTTAGTCGTACACAAAATAGAATTAAAAAGGACTAATACTGGACAATATACCACTTACCACACCAACTCATGACCTATATTCATAGCTCTTAGTGAGCCGATCATACTATTTGCCCTTGTGCCTATTTTCTAATAGGTCGCGATCGTGCCTACCACGACTAGGGGTAATGCCTAGAGATAGTGGTATCTTAACCATCTTGACTAATAGTAACCGCGGTCTGAGGAACACGATCAGGATCACGATAGCTAAGTCCATGTTCTATTTTAGGTCTTCAACTACACTTTTTTGCTTCGTTTTCTTCTTTTTTAGCTCTAATCCACATCTTTCGATCTTATTATCCTTGTGCCTACAAAATATGTATATTATTGCATTTAATCATAATTATGTCACATATCATTCCAAACATGGTAATACGCAGAAATGTGGAGTATAATTGAGTGGTAGATTTACCGCTCATCATCCTTACCAAAGCTATTAAACTAAGTTGACTCAAAAGTTTCCAATTAAAATAAGACCATGGCCACCAAGGCTTTTCCAAACTCTTTAAAACCAACAAAATCAATTCAAGTTCCATTACCTTTTATGAATGCAAGGATTTAAATAGTAATCAAACTATGTAAAAAATTATTCTCATTGGTATTTTATCAAACAAGTTGAGGCCACATAAGTTTCAATACCATAACTATGTAAATTGGGAATTCCATAATTCCCTAAAATCTATTTACCATCACCATGCATCCCATAATGTTCAAAATTATACTAAAACAAAGAAAATCTATAATTAATCTATGAGAAACATTATTCAACCATAAACATCCAAAACCCCCAAACATTATGTCAAAATTACAATAATAGTGTGAAAACCAAAACTTAAACACATGCTCTTTGTAGAATAAAAATTAGGGAGGAGTAGCATGCGTTAGAGACCAAGGAAGTTGGAGAGAATAACTCTTGAAAGCCCCTAATTCATTGTCTTGAAAAAACCCTACCCTTTTCTTGAACAGAGAGTATTAGAGAGATTTTAAGAGCGTTTGATTGAGAATAATAGGTTAATGAGGTCCCAAAAGATGTTTTATGTTGTGGTATCCAAAGAAATTAAAATAGGGAAATGTCCAGAACACCCCCAACTTAAAACGTTAAAAATACTACAGGTGGTTGCGAGTAGACCCCTTGAGTCGTGACCACAACATATGACTCAATCTAGGGGGCCGTCACCATGTCACTAAGTTGGATACCCATACAATGTCAACTATAAGACTCCATAATCCCCAATCATGACCAGACCATACGACTCATATAGTCCAGTCGGACCCAAGATAGAATCCAAATGGATTGACATTAGGCAACATACGACTTCCCATAATGACTCGTGACCTATCTTCGCAACTCCTAATGAGTCATTTATACTCAGAGACAAGTCAAGTCAGCATGTTTCAGATTAAATAAAGGTTCTTCATGACAACTGGTCACCACACCTAACTTTCCGTACCACCAAACTATAACTATAATAAAAACCCAACATCAATAACTGGAAACCCTATAAGTTGGGTCACCTAATTGGTACCCACACCATACGACCATATGATGAGTTAATATAAGGACAGTGAGCTCAAAGGTTAGGAAATTTCTAAGGAACAAAACCCATGGTGTTTTTAATGCCCCCAAATAGATCATTCATCCTCGAATGTTGGGAAAAGTTGAACAAGTGCAATTTGGAATACATACACCTTTGAAATTACCCTTAACTTAGAAAACAAAGATGTTAAGAACAACACATTCCTTACGTATGAATTTCCAGACTGGAAAATATGAATGGATATTTGGACGTCATGTCGTCTTCAGCTTTTCAAGTAGTCTCTTCGACCTTATGGTTCCTCTATAGAACCTTTACCCTGGCCAAATTCTTGGAACACAACCGACAAACCTGTCGACCCAAGATCTCAACTAGGATCTCCTCATAAGATAGGGAATCAAATATACCAATTTCTTTGATAGAAACAATTTGTGATGGATCGCCCATACATTTCCTCACCATAGACAAATTGAACATCAGATGAATAGAGCTTAAACTAGAAGACAACTCAAACTTATATGCAACATTACAAACCTTTCTTAAAAATAAATTCAAACCAATATAACGGGGACTAAGTTTTCCCTTCTTCACATACCGCATCACTTCATTCATGCAAAACACCTTCAAGAACATCTTATCCCCAACCTTAAACTCAAATTTTCTCTGCCTCATATCTATATAAAACTTTTGGAAACTTTGGGCAGCCTTAAGTCTATCCCAAATCACCTTTATCTTCTCCATGGATGGTCAACCAAATTCGAACCAAACATCTCTACCTCAATAGTCATAAAGCACGCAATAAAAGATCTATATTTCCTACCATACAATACCTGAAATATAGACATTCCAATGATAGAGTGGTAGCTATTATTGTAGAAAAACTCTATAAGAGGACAATGCTCAACTCAACTACCACCATCGTCAATCAAACAAACCCAAAGTATATCCTCCAATGTCTGAATAGTCCGTTCCACCTGCCTATATTACTGCAGTTGGAAAGTAGTAGTAAGACTCACCTTAGTCTCAAAACTTATTTTCAAATGACTACCAAAAACAAGATGAAACTTGTGTACCACGATCCAAGATGATAGAAAAAGCCACCCATGCAACTTCACAATTGCTTAGACGTTCAACCTTGTATAATCCTCTATCAAAAAATTGGTACTCACATGCAAGAAATAAGCAACATCCTATCAATGATGTCCTAAACTAAATAAAACTGATTCTGATACCAAGGAAGACCAATAACAAAATCCATGTTGATGACTTCCCATTTTTATACAAGCAACTTAATTTCTTGATACAATCTTTAGAGCCTCATGTGCTCAACTGCCACTTGTTGGCACACTATGCACTTAACTATAAAACAAGCCATATCCAGCTCTATATTGTTCCTCCACTACATCTTCTTAAGTGTTTTATACATTTTCATCAAACTAGAATGAATAACATAACGTGACTTATGCGCCTCATCCAAGATCCACTCTCGCAAACCATCTATATTTTGAACATATAACCTTTCTTGGTACAACAAGGTACCATCACCAATAATATTGAAAGCCATCACCTTTTTCTTACCAACATCACCCTTGATCTTCATCAATATAGAATTCAACACTTAATTCTCTTTTATCTCCTCACCAAGTAACAACTGTACCACCTCCTGTACAAATACACCACCGTCCTTTAAGTCCAAGAGGCAAACTCCAAGGTTAGCAAAATAGTGAATATCCTTCTCCAACTACCATTTCTCCTTCTTTATATGAGCTAGACTTTGCATGGACAAATTACTAAGAACATCAACAACTATATTTGTTGGACCTATGTAGTAGTGAAGACTCAGGTCATAATTCTTGAGGAGCTTATGCCATCTCCTTTGTCTGAGGTTTAACAATTTTGAAGTAAATACATACTATAGGCTTTTAAGATCTGAAAGATTTCCATATGCACTCCATAGAAATAGTGTAGCCATATTTTCAATGTGAACACCAAAACTAATAGCTCTAAGTCATAAGTCGGATAATTCTTGTCGTGCACATTTAATTGTCTAGAGGCGTAAGCTGTCACCTTGTCATGCAGTATCAAAACAAAACAAAACCCCACAAGGGATACATCATAATAGAACACTAATTCATAAGTGTCTTTAAGCAATGTCAAGACTGGAGCCAAAGTTAGCTTATCCTTAAGATTTTCAAAACTACCCTCACAAGCATACGACTAGAAGATTTTCACCTTCTTCTAAGTTATTCTACTCAATGGGGGACGTATAGTCCAAAAACACTACATAAACCTTCAATAGTATCAAGCTAAACCTGCGAAGATCTAAATATCGATTGGATTCATTGGTGCACCACTTCATAACCACTACAACTTTTTGCAGATCCACCATGGTCCCTTCACTAGAAATGGCATAACCTAGAAAAGTGATAGGGTTTAAGTAGAATTCACAGTTCAAAAACTTTCCATACAACTACTTCCTTTTTAGTAATACAACGCAGAGGTGATCAGCATGATCCACCTCACTCTTAAAGTACACCAGAATATCATTTATGAATACAATGATGAATAAAACAAGAAATTCCCTGAAGACTCTATTCATCATGTGCATGAAAACTATCGGGGCATTGGTTAACTCAAAAGACATAACCAGAAATATAAAATACGCATATCAAAGATGGAAAATTGTCACCTCCCCAATTTTTAGTTGATGTTACCTTTATCAAATATCAATCATGTAGAAAAATTTAATACCCTGCAACTGATATAGCATTTCATCAGTCCTTTGCAGAGGGTACTTATTCTTTCCCATCACTTTATTCAATTATGGGTAATCAATACACATTTGAAGGGAACCATCTTCTTTTGCATGAACAAAATAGGTTTACCCCATAGGGATATAGTAGGATGGATGAATCCCTTGTCTAAAAGATTCTTTAGTTGCTCCTTATGCAACTTCAACTCAGTCAGAGCAATTCTATATAGAGAAAAAAAATTAATTGAGTGTTCGGAACAAGTTCAATCCCAAACTCAATCTCCCTATAAGGATGGACATAAGGAAAGTTATCAAGAAAGACCTTAGCAAATTCATTCACCATTAAGATGTTATGTAAAAAAGGACCGTCCAGGTTAGAATCTTTAACCTGGACCAGATTATAGAGACACCCTTTCGATAGTAATATCTGAGATCTAAGATACGATATAAACATCCCTTTAGGAGCCAGGGGACCATCCTCCCACTCAATAATCTATTCCATAGGGAATTTAAAGACAATTTTATGGGTCCGATAATCTAGATAAGCATAGCATGAGTGCAACCAATCTATCCCCAATATGACATTAAAATCAACCATGTCTAGTTCAATCAAATCCACTAGAGTCTCCTAACCACTGAAATATACAACACTACCCCTATAGAAACTTTTAGTTACCGTAGAGTCACCACGTAAGGTACCAATAAAAAATAGGTTCAAAACACACTCTAGGAAAAATCCAAAATACACAACCATTATTCAAGAGAGTGGACCTCAGATTAAGTACTTAGTATGCATCACAAGTAAAATATTAAACATACCAATCATGACATTAGTTGATGCCTCAAAATCCTAGCAGGTAGTGAGAGCATAAAGTCAATTTCGTCTTTTGCCATAGCCAGATGATGTACCCTTTGGTGTCAGAGTGGAAAAAGAGGTAGCAGGAACCTTATTTGCTCTCGAAGCAACATTGGCCACTGAAAAACTTCTAACCTAGTTCCCTGGCTAACCACAGTTGAAGAACTTTACATTTTTTTCATCACAGTAACCCCGATACAATCGTCCACAAAATCTGTAATGCGGGTATGTTAGAGATGACTAGGCCCCACTAGCTTGAGATTGGGCACCCTGTACACTAAAGTTGTCTTCACCTTGGAAACATCTATCACCCAATGACTTTGGGTAGAGAGCACTAGCTATAAAGTAAGACCTATAATTGCCCCAATTCTTCTTGGTACACTTTCTACCATCCCTGCCACATTGTCATTGGCCACCACCATGCTCATAAAATCTAAACTTCTTGGTCTTCCTCACCCCTATCTTAGCTTGATTCTTATTCCCTTCTTCTACCTACTTTATATACCCAACCAACCTGAAGATATCTATGTCCTTGTTCAATAAGGCAACCTTACTCTTCAAAATTAAGTATCGAGTAAACCCAAAAGTGAGCTTCCTCAATCTAGTCCTTATGTCAGAAACTAACTCTAGAGCATACCGAGATAACTGGTGAAACTTTAGGGAATACTACTTGACTGACAACTTACCTTACTTCAGATTAACAAACTCTTCCACCTTTACTTCCCTTAATTCTTGAGAAAAGAAGTGGTTTAGGAAATCATTAGAAAAATCCCCCCATAGGGGTTAATCAACATTGTCAACCCTTAACTGATGCAATTCCTCATACCACTGGTACACCACATCTTTTAGTTAGTAGGTGATAAACTCCATGCCGTCCATATTTGATGCATGCATGACACAAAAGACCTTTTGCATCTCATCAAGAAAACCTTGAGCATCCCCCTCTACCTTAACACCAGTAAAGGTGTGAGGATTCAACCTCATGAATTGGCCAACCCTTGTGGCCTTAAAAGATGGTGTAATAGAAATACCTCACTCAGTCGAAGAAGCTACAAATTGTGCCAATATATGGATAGACTGATAAAACTCAGCATTCATAAAATTAGTATGGGGGTCTCAAAAAGGACTTAAGAAAACTAGTGGAACTCTAAGATGGTAATCAGGAACTAGAACTCTGGACAAGACCTATACTCCATAAGAACGATGTGTTCCATCAATATTATCCCCGGGTAGGATAGAGGAGTCTCCATGAGCTTCAGGTCATCTGGGAGGCATGATCTGAAAAGTGAACAAATGGATATTATAGATGAATTCAGGACTTTAGTTTCTACAACTTGAAAGTAGAACATAAGTAAGAGAAATATTACTAAATGTCTCGTAGCCTCACCCTTATGAATCTGGCATGCTACACACCCTTAAAAGAGACTCTACTTGACACGGCTTTACTAGACACCCAATTGACCATAAACCTAGTTATATGATACAAATATGACATGACCTGAACCAGGGCCTAGTATTTTTGAGCATCTTAATTCTAGCAAGGATCAAAACCACCCCTAATAAAAAACCATAACCACCCTGCTCTCTATGTCGGGTGAATTACTAACATATAACAAAATATAACAATAATAGTGTAATGATAATAAATAAAGTCAATAATAAAAATCCAACAACCTCAACTAATTTTTCAATCGGTGCCAACCCCAATGCAAGTACTAATAATAAGCCTGACACCAATACTGACACCGCTAATGCCTATAGTAGTTTGACAAATCATCTAACCAGAATTAATAGAATCTAATTGAGATATGTCCCCGACTATATCAAAACCCAAACTAAATTAAAAAAAATAAAACAAGTCCATAAAATGAAACACAGACTTCTAGAGTATCGAAGTTCACCAATTTAGTTTGACTCAAAGATGTCCCCGAAATCTAAGTCACTGAGAAGGAGAAATGGTAGTATGTCTGATTCATGCATCACGTAGGGATACACTATGCAAAGACAGTAAGTGGAGTAAACACTATTATATACTCATGGATAAATATAAAATAATGTCATCAATAAAAACCAAGTCAAATAACTATATTCAATCACATATATACATATACATAAATTATGATGGGAAAAGGAATCGGGTTTAGCATGAATTTAAAATCTTAACTTGGGATGAGTAGCTTGAAAATCCTAATAGCACCCACGGGCTATATGGGTTTATCTCCGTTTCTGAAAGGGCCATTGTGCATGTTAGTCACATAACCGGAGAAAAGAACCTGAGAGGACTAGTACATTTCCTAAAATATAAAGTGTGACATTATGCATACGATCTCCAAGACCATCCACACATCGGCCAATATGAGTGTCTAGTGTATACCCCTGGGACCCCAACATTTCACAACTTTTCTACTTGACCATTTATATTCCCTTATTAAAACCATTTGCACATTCCAACCATTTACCAAGGAGTCTTTTAGTTAGATATTAACCATTGGTATGGTCATACAAAACTTATACCTTGCAAGTTTATCCATTTATGACATAGCGAAGCCATTAAATAAATTTGACTCCAAAGGTTCCAATTAAACCAAGACCATGGCCACCAAGGCCTTATCAAACCCCTTCAAACCAACTAATCCAATTTAAGTTCCATTACCTTTTATACAGTGCAAAGATTTCAAGAATAGTCCAACTATATGTCAAAATTATTCTCATTGATATTGAGGGTACATAAGTTTTAAAACCATAACCAAGTAATTTGAGAAATGCATAATACCTATAAATTGAATTATCATCACCATGCATCTAAAATAGTTCAAAATCATATTAAAACAATGAAAAACCATTATTGTTCTTTCAGAAACGTTATTCAAACCGTGAACATCCAAAACCCCCAACCATTATGTAAAAACTATAACAATCATATTAAAAATCAAATATTAAATACATTCTTAGTGTAAAACAATAATGATAGAGGAGTTAAACACCTTAGATAGGAAGGAAAATGGAGATAATCACTCTTGAAAGCCCCTAATTGATTGGCTTAAAAAACCTATCCTCTAGCTTGAACAGAGAGTTTTGAAAGAGATTTAAAGTGTGTTTTATTGAGAATAATATGTTAATAAAGTCCCACAAACTTTTTTATGAGTGGTATCCAAAGGAGTAAAAAGAGTGCAATGTCCAAAATACCCCCAACTTAAAACTGTAAAAATACCGGAACTGGTTATGATTCAAACCCTTGACCCGTGAACACAACATATGAATCATACCATGGATTCATCACCAAGTCAGTGAGTTGGAAACCCATACACTATCCACCATACAACTTCTTGACCCCCACTCTTGACCAGACCAGACGACTTATATGGTCTAGTCATACTCAAGATAGAATCAAAAGAGATTGACTCTGGAAAACATACGACTTACAACAGTAACTCGTAACCTATATTCACAACTCTTACTAAGCCACTCATACACAGATTCACTTCAAGTCACTAAATTTCTAAGTAAATAAAGAATCATCTTAATGACCAATCACTACACCTAACTACCCATACCACCAAACTGTAATCATAATAGAAATCCAAAAACCATAATTTGGACACCTTATGAGTTGGGTTACCTAAACCATGCCTTCATCATATGGCTTGTATGATGAGTCATTACAAGTATAGTAAGCTAAAAGCTCAGGAAATTTCCAAGGGCCAAAACCCAGGGAATTTTAACTACCCACTCCACTTTATATACTGTTTTGAGAGTAAAATAATAACAAAAAATTTAATAGGGACCTTATTGGAAATTTTATTGTATGTGAATGTAATTGTAAGAGAACAACATTTAAATAACACCCTTGAATTAATTCATTTTAGGTTACTACCCGGCTACTGTTCTAGTGAGATTAAATAGTGCTAATGTGTTGGTTAGATACTAATACTAGTTTAATATTCACCATATTTTAGATTAATTATATAAAATGATGGATGTTAATAAAGGGTGATATCAGAGTTGAGGATCAAGGTATGTAAGGTTTTTTGATCCTACAGTCTTTAGCATAAATCTAACTCTTGTTTTACAAAGTTAGCTTTAAAGTGTTCTTTTTTTAATTGATACATAATGGCATTGTGCAACCTCATATATGAAAAAAAACCTTATCCCAACTACTTAGGGTGATAAAATACCTCAAAATGTGTTTGTGACTAAATCTGCACATTTACTCTTCTAAGTACTAGTATGATAAAGGTACTATCAACAATATGCTTTATGAGTTCTTCTCTTAATCAAACATGGTGTATTTTGTTATTTAAGCTCCAAACTTTTATTTTCATTATTGTTGTTTCTTACCTCATCATTACTACATCAAGTACATATTTATACATCTTTTACTACTTGTCCAAAGTTCTAAATTCAATAATGTCCTGAACACCAAAATAACAAATTTAATGATGAAAAGAATGATTTTAATTTAATCTATTTGTTCTTGGGTGGCATCCCAGAGGTTGAAGGAACAACTAGCATGGGTATCTTCCAATATTACGAGTGGTATCCTAGGGGTGAAAAGAAAAACTTTCATAGGTCGATCACAATTTATATATCTATAAGGATCATATCTAATGGGTTAAAATGTCTAGCATGGGCTATCTTTTTTACCACTTGTCATTTGGTAATTTGTATTATTCCATACAATTTTATAATGAAAAGAACAATAAAACAAAGTGAAGGATGTAATATATGTGAATATACAAATATAAGGAAAGTTGGTCTTTTATTCTGATCTATAAATTTATATATTAATACCTAATTTCAGTAAAGGATTATCTTACTATAATCACTTTATGCCTTAAATACTCAATACATATTTTATTAGTGAGGCCCCTTATGGGGTAAACCATCTTTCATTCTTTTGGTATAGGTACCCTAGCTAGTAGACCTCCCCAGTAGTAGTACAACAAATCTAGTGGCTATTGGTGTGCTCCTAGTTGATCTAGAGCTTTTCGAGTTAGTTATATATATTTTGGTATTATATTGCTGTTATGAATAAGGCGGGGGTTTGTCCTGAACTTAAGTAAGTTCACATCTCCTTTAGACGATTTATTGACCAATGTAAAGTTGAGCATTGTAGTATTTTGTTCTTATGAATTAATGGCCCCAACGACTAAGTCTTCCACATGTAGGTTTGGGACTTCTTACATAGTTTATATTCATTAATGAATCCGTACTTGGCAGAACCTTTCAATATCGTAGTTACATGCATGAGAAATACAAGGTTATGGTTTGTTGCTCTCTGGACTTTATGGCTATGGGTGCCTGTCAGCCCTAATTAAACTTAAGACATGACATTTTTTCCATCTCTTCTCCCTCTTAAGTGAAGTTAAAGGTATGGACTTTTGTGAATCTCTTTTTTAATTCTCTTTAAAAGTAAAAAATGGGGTTTCATATCCCATTATTTCTTTTCATTTAAATATGATTTATTTCAGTGTATGCTTGTAGAATATGATTTTTGGAATGAAAATTTTGGAATGGGTCCCTTATTTACATGTTTAATTGGTAATTCTTGCTTGTTTAAACTAGTGCACACCATGTTCTTGTTAAAATGCTCACATGAGTTTCCTTTGCTAATTTATGTGTAAGGTGATCTAGTTAGGTTAGTATGAGTGCCATGTATGTGTTTTGTGATGAATTTGTGACTTGGGCTTTCTCACATGTGCTTTTATTTTATTTTTCATGATTTTATCATTCAGGAACACCATACGTTTGTTAAAATATCAATGAGAAAGGGTTGTCTTGAATGTTACTGATGGTTAATGTGTTCATTCTTGGGGTATAATTTCATCATTTTGAATCCTAAATGTACATTCAATTAGTCGTTAAAGGATAAATGTTCCTTTCACAGCTTTGGTTGGTAAATATGTTTAATATTGAATCCACGAGTGAAACCTAAGTAACCCAAAAGACATGAATTCTTACCTTGTCCAATTATATATTGGGTGGCACCATTATTAAGGGTATAGGTTCATTTTTATTCCTGTTTGAGCCATCGATGTTCTATGAGCTAAATTGGCAAAATGAAAGGATTATTTTACTATGTCAAGTCTCAAGGGTGGAATGTTGTGATGAAATAGTCTCATGAGGTTTATTTATAATTCTACTGTAATAATCCAAGGATACCCCTAGTTGTTACACGGTGTTTAGGACGACAAGTGATCCCAAGCTAACCCTTATACAAGCATAACTCATGAGCAACTGAACAAAACACAAAAATTTGAAGAAAAATGTAAAAAATAAATCTTTTTTGAACTTGATCAATACAAAGCTACATTAAGATGAATAAAACTCTTCTTATACAAAAAAAATTGAAACTGAATACATCAACTATACTATACTGACTGTCGATTAAACCTATACAATACTGACTATAGATAGCTGGGACACGACTCCAAATACCCACTAATCAATACATAAGAGTAAAAAAATAAATTACATGAATAGAATTTAACCTAAGTCCCCAAAGTAGGAGGACTCATCATCTGCGGGCCATAATTTGCAACTGTCTGATTGTGATATGCATGCTACAACTAGTACCTACATTATTAAATAATGTAGAACACAAACGTATATATGGATCAGTACTTTTGGAATGTACTGAGCATGTGGGGATGAATGCATAAGTAAAACAATAATGCACTATTCATACAACTTTCAAAAATTACATGCTAAGTGTAAGTGAGCCACCTTGGCTTGAGTAATAAAAACTATAAAATCATAAATCATGAGATATAAAGCATAAAGGTAATTCTGTGAGCTACCACACTTAGTTCTAAAAATCTATAGCCTTATTCTATTTTAAAATCATGTTGGCTAAGTTTAAAAAGGACTCACCGTTATCGTGTGAAAACTAAAATCTAGAATCTTAAAACTAAAGTCCTATGTAAGACAATATCTGAGTAAATTTGTGATCCTTTACACTTTGATTCAAAAATCTATTCTATTATTCTTTTTCTGTTAGGGAGGTTCTTCTAACCGACATAAACCATGTGAGCTATCATAGAGTCCAACCCCTTGTTCTCCTAAGGGAAAAACCTCACATTGGGGAGAGTTGTCAAACTCTTGCCAACGAGTATAACCTAAGCTCTGTCATCACAATCTATATTTGCATCCATATAAATGGAAATAATCTTAATCTGTACGTATGTTGGCTCGTAGTTCTGGGGAAATAGGATGCGCTAAACCCATACTTCCCGCTCGCTGCTAAATACTACTCCCTTACTTATATGCTCATTGTATAGGATATCAACTTTAAAATAGTATACGTATTTGTAATGAAAACCATTTATGCTTCTCTTAAATATAAATCATAAACAATATGCATAATGTGGATTTAATAATCATAGCTTTGGATCAAAAGATCCATCTTTGCTTTTAAAGCACTTTTCAAAACTTATCAATAGAACTTGAGATCATAATCTCCTTATAAACTCATCACCTATACTTGGGGCTCAAAATAGAAAGCTTTAATGCATCAATAAACATATTTAAACTTCATGTTTAATAATCATATTAAAAGTTGTCAACAATCTCAACTAAAGTAGTGGAATATTAATCATGATGTGAATCACATTATTTCGAACATGGATATATGTAAATCTCTTGCAATTGAAGCCTTAAATAACATCATAATTCCATAAACTAAAAATAATAAGAATTAGGTATGAACCCTAACTTGTAAAATATGAAATCTTAAATAAAAATCATGTTTTGGGCACAAGGATGAAAGGGTATCCTTGTTTATAAACCCCACATACCTTAATGGCAACGAAATTATTGAAAAATTAGACCTTCAAGCTTAATTGTGCAATCCTAGTTGTTTTTCTCCATTGGAGATCTTAGATGATGAGCTTAATATGTTAATAGGGTTAAAATGTGTTTAGTATCTATAAATCTCATGTAGTTATGTTTAGGGATATTTATGATGTGTCAAATGACTTAGTTGCCCTCAAAAAAACTCAAAAATGAAATGTCTAGGTCATTGTGCCAAGGGGTTTTCATCGTACAAGCTATGGAAAACATTAAGGTTTGCGTCACACTACCTATGGCAAACTTCACAATTTGCGTCACACTCCCTATGGCAAACCCTTTCCAGTGAACTTTTCCAATTGTTAGGCGACGGATACCCCATTATAAAGCCATAACCGTTTGTTTGAATGTCGGATTTAGGCAAAATTGGTATCATTGGAAAGCTAACTCGATTATTTAATTTTTGGTCAGTCTTGAGATGAAAAATTCCACGTACATCAAAATTTATACACGTTCAAATTAGACCTTTGTAGAATCAAATACCATACTTTGGACAAATCAAAGGTTCTTAGCTCAGCTTTGTTTTAAGTGATTTCTGTGGACATTATTCACCTACTAGACACTTCACATACTAGGATAATTATCATAAAACTTTTATTCACATTGGAATCATTTGTATTAGGGCTTATAACTATAATAACATCAGTTAGAATTCAAGCACCAAAAAAATATGGGGTGTTACATTATCTACCCCTTGGAATCATTCGCCCTCGAATCATAGATAGGAACTTATTGAATCCTTAGAGATATGGAATAATGTGGACATGATATGTCTTCTACGAGACGATAAAACTAATTTGAAACCTTAAAACCTCTATCATGAAACTAATTTCTGAATTGACTTGCCCTTACTATAAGGAGCTAATTCATGCTGTAAACTTAGTATTCGCTTGAAGTGTTCATGATACAACCATACATATAGAACTAAGAAGTGATAACTTATTCTAGCACAAACCATGAGATAATGATATTAAGATCATACAAAGGGCATTACACTTTTAAGCCGAAAGATTAGTAAACTAAAATCATTCACTGAACACTTATGAACTTAATCATGACTAAATATCTAAATCTAAAACCGATGCCTGGTGCATGGACTGATCTGAATTCATAATTTGCATGAATGCGGACATTTTACCTTATGAAATGGCCTTACTCGTGAAACAATGGGTAGTAAGACTAGATGGAAAGTTGGAAATCAATAGGAGCTTATCTACTTGATTAGTAAACAGGATTGTAGGCTATATGGACTGTATCATACTTAAATGGATTATTTCTTCAACACTCTTCTAAGAATTTCTAATAACATTCTCTTTACTTCTAAATAATAAACCATCTGCATAATATGGATTTCATAATCTTAGCTTGGGATTAAAAGATCCATCTTTTATTTTAAAGAACTTTACAAATCTTATTAATAGAACTTGAGATCATAATATCCTTACAAACTCATCACCTGTACTTGGGGCTCAAAATTGAAAGCTTTAATGAATCAATAAACATAATTAAACTTCATGCTCAATAATCATCTTAAAAACTATCAACAATCTCAATTAAGGTAGTGAAATGTAAATCATAATGTGAATCTCATCATTTCAACCATGGATATATGTAAATCTCTTGAAATTGAAGCATTAAATAACATGATAATTTCATAAATTAAAATAATAAGAATTAGGTATGAAACCTAACTTGTAAAATATGAAATCTGAAATAAAGATCATGTTTTGGGCACAAGGATGAAAGGGTATCCTTGTTCATAAACCACTTATACCTCAATGGCGATGAAATTGTTGAAAGATTGGACCTTTAAGGTTGATTGTGCAACCCCAGTTATTTTTGTCCACTAGATTTCTTAGATAATAATATTATGATGTTAATAGGGTTAAAACGTATTTAGGATCTATAAATCTCATTAGTTATGTTTAGGGACATTTAAGAGATGTCAATTAACTTAGTTGCCCTTGAAAGAACTCAAAAATAAAATATCTAGGTCATTGTGCCATAGGGTTTGTGTCGCACAAGCTGTGGAAAACTTTAAGTTTTGTGTGGCACTCCCTATGGAAAACTTTATTGTTTGCATCACACTCTCTATGGCTAACACTTTCTAGTGAATGTTTGTAATATTTAGGCGACGCACACCCCTTTGCAAAGCCATAACTATTCGCTCGGGTGTCTCATTTAGGAAAAATTAGTATCATTGGAATGCTAATTTGACTATACACAATTTGGTGAGTCTTGTGTTGAAAAATTCTAAGTAAATAAAAAGTTATACACGTTCAAAGTAGACCCTTATAGAATTGAATACCAGACTTTGGATGAATCGAATATTCTTAGCTCAACTTTGTTCTAAGTAATTTCTATGATCATTATAAACTTAATAGATGCTTAAAACACAAGTATAATTATCATGAAACTTTTATTCACATGCGAATCATTTGTATTAGGGCTTATACACGTAAGAAAAACAAATAGAATTCTCACACAAAAAAATATATGGGGTGTTACAACTACCTTACATTCACCTTCATTTTCCTTTAGCTTTGTTTTCCTTGTTAATATTCAAAAAAAAATGTTTTACCCTTTTCTTTTGTGTTGTTTTTATTCTTTTCTTTTACATATTTATGTCTCCGTAAAGGAATTTGTTTTTAGGTACTAAAAAGGTCAATGGTCCATATAAGGGCACGGCAAAGCCTGAAACCCAAAAAGGAAAAGAACTAGCATCCAAAGGATTAGAATAAATCCAAAAAGTGCAAGCAACCATTATACAAATAGAATTAGAAATTGGCTTGATCAAACTTGTTTTGATGTAGGGGGTGTAAAGGAGTTTAACAATGAATGGGTAAAAACTTGAGGTTTGAATCTCTAGTTGTTCCTAAGAATTAAAGGACTTAAAACCTATTTTCATGAAATCATTGCCAAAGTTATAGACTATTTGTGGGATCTCTTCACGAATATGGCACTTCCTACTCATCCACTATGCTACTTTCTACAACTAGTCTATGAGTTTTATGCATCCTATGTTATTTGGAACAATGAGAAAAAGTTCAATCTTCCATTTTTGAACAACCTTACCTATTTAGTTTGATAGCATGGCCTTCAAGATTAAATAATAATATTTTGCTTGTGCCATAAAATCTAGGGTAGAGTGCAAGAAGAGAATATTTAGTGGGTTCTAATGTATCCCTTCTATTGCTCGTGTGGTTGCTAAAGGGATTCTTCCATGTAAAAATGGTGTTGGTCAAATCAAAAGGCAGGAACATCCGGTTGAAGCCAAATACAGGCTTGGATTTTTTGTAATCATATACTTCCTTAGAGGAATGACCAAGATATTATGATTGATATAGCCATCACTGTTAGGTGCATTATGGACAAGATTGCAATAAATCAGGGAGAATTAATAGAAGATATGAATAAACTACGGTCAAAGAAACTAAGCACCTTATTGTCTGTTCCTTTTCTTATTTCAACATTATGTCTTAAGTGTAAAGTCACTTTTTTCTCCATGATTTTCTAAATAATTATATGTATCATTGTGATAGACATCAAGAATTTCTAAGATAAATATAATCCCATAAGTATTAATAGGAAGGCATCAATTTGGTAGATCTGATTGTAGGAGAGTTGCTTATCTTAAAGGGGATGGAGGTACCCCAACTTCCTACACTTGATTCAGATGCTCTTTATGTTTCTACTGATACTCCTTCTTCATTGAGAACTACACCAGCACATTGGACTACCCAACCAGCCTAGTCTTCTAAAGTTACATTTTCTAATGTCGCCTCCATGTCTTTAGCAAGCAATGGCACTCTTTATCGATTGGCAGCTGATATTTCCTAGTACAACTAGACCACTATTGGGTGTTCCATAGAACCCCAACCTTTTTGTATTGCACATCTTATGCATAGCTTAGTTCCTTTAAGAGATCGCATAGAAGATTTTTAATGGATATTATCCGTGGTAGAAGATAGAGGCGATAGTAAGGTGGTGACTTTTTTAAGGTAAAATCTTGATACTTTGCATGTGGAGTTTCACTCTGGGCACCCTTTTTTTTGTCTCTATGAGGCAATAGTTATTTCTCTTTACTCTTCAGGACTGGTACTTCATTTTGAGGATTTATTTAGACATGGATATGAGCATAGTGGAGATAAGGCCGAGATTGATTTATAGAGGGGCTTATTTAAGCCCAACCAATTAAGCCAGTTAAGAAACATCCAGAGATAAGTAGCAGGCATAAATTTCTATGGCTACTTCTAGCTCGAGGTATGATGATAACTGCCCCTTTGTAGTAAACCCGATTATGTAATCCTAGTCTGATGAGTCCCTTAGTGAGATTTTACTGCTAACGATAGAAGCCGACTCGATTACCTAGTGCACCATCTGGAGTCTTTACCTTCCTTTGCTCTTTTTTACTTGCATTAGGAACAATGCACAATATTTTAGTAGGAGGAGGGACATCCTTATTTTATATTGATGGTTTGTATTAATTTATTTCATTTTATAGATGGTTTGTATAGAGATATTCTATTTTATGTTTTACATTTTAAAGAATATTTATATTTTAGATATTGATATTTATTTATATTTTTCCTTCATAGGGCTTGTATTTTTATGCTTATTTAGATTCATCCTTTGTAGGGCTTGTTGTTCATGATTGAAATTGCTTTGTATTTTACCCGTGTTGAGCATTTTGATGATGATGTCGAATACGGCCCTTATTGGGCTTGTTTTATGTACTTAATATTAATGTAATACTCGGTTGTGATTGTGTTTGTATTGATGGTTTATTTCAATGATACTTAGCACGTTGTTCTTGTCACCTTTTGTATATGCTTGTCCAATAAACTCCAAGTGTTTTCTTTGAAGCTCGATTTTTTCCCAAGAAGCAAAATTTTCTTCTCTTTTTCTTTATTCCTTTTCTCTTTACACTAGTCATTTTATTTCTCTAACCAAGCAATATTTCACCCATGATGGATGATAAGGCAGAATTCTTAGGTGAAGTACCTAGTGTTTTGAGTTGTTTTGAAATAGGAAAAAGGTCAAAAATTCTTTCAAAATCTCATTGGCAAGGAATGAAATGATTTTGAGAAAAAACAATAATATATCTTTCTTTTTAAAAAGAACAAGGATGTTTTTGAGCTTTCTTTTTGCATGAGAAAATTATGTTTAATTTATCTTTCTATCTTTACAAGTATGAGTATTTGATTCAAAGTAATTTATTAAACTCAAATTACTCAAATTGGTTTGGAGATTAAATTATTTCTCTATGAATACAATACCTTGTGTGGTGAAATTTTTGAATTTTTCTTGTACATACAAGTAGTCTAGAGCCTGCCCCGAGTGTATTAAAACCAAAGTCCTTGGAAAGATTGGTTTGGAGGATGACTAGAGGCCATTTTTGTCCTTTCACATGGCCAAATTCCCACCATAAGATTGTTTCTTAGTAACCTCTTTAAGCCGTACACCCATTTTTCTTTTTTCTTTTTATGATAACCATGCTATAACACCCATTTCGAAAATCATCCTTTTGGCACTTACATTCTATTGATGCATCACATGATTCTAAGAAATTAAATGTAGGGAAAGACTAATGGGGTTGTGCAATGGTTAGATTTATTTAAGGGTAGTTGATACAAGACAAAACTATAAAAATGGAAATAAATGCGAATACAAAGGAAAATGAGACAATAAAGTAAAGGATAGATAGATTGACATAAATCAATAACGAGAGGGAAAACAAGGGTATTCTATACCCTAGACTTCCGATCAGTTATCGACAACACCAATCTCTTATGAGGACATAATGGAAATGAATCTGGAGCACCACATTTGTTGAAAACCAAAGAAACTTCCAACAAGTTTCAATAATAACACTCACAAGTGTATCTTAATTATTCAATAAAAAACTAAGTCTAAAATGAAGGACAACTATCTATTTATAACCATGAGTTATTTATTACACAGTGGGCCTAAAAGTGACCCTAAATTGCTATTAGGTCCAAAAGTGACCCAAAATCCTAAAAACTAAACAAGGTGTGTCTGGGTTCTTCGACCCTCCTTATAGCGGATCATAATACTCCTTCTCATCTCTAAATCGATGTCACACCATGCTTTCACCTATATTATCCTATCCTTCTTGAAGAGAATTTTTCCTCAAATTCAAGAGTAATTTAAGTTCAAGATCAAGCAATCTGAGGATTCCTTAGAAGTGGGAGGGAGAATAACATATGTAGCCAAGTAAAGTGGAATGCTACACTCACCTTTTTTAGACCAAACATCCTCCATTGGCACCTTTTTTTACTTGAAAGTTTGAAACTGTGAGATCCCAATCACATGGGTTCATATCAACCTCCACATCCTAATCATGATCATCAACTCCTTTGACTTGCTCTACTTTATCTTTATATTATGGATCATCTTCTCAATGTATGGTGACTCTTCGTGTTAGACACTCACTTATTTCATGAACCCATCCATGAAATTTAAAGTATTGAGTACCTTTAAGATTAGGTTTACCTCTTTCTCTAGGGGGATACTTTGGAGAACTATTCTCAATAATCTTTTTCTCAAAAGTCTTATTGAATTTAGAGCCTTGACTCCAATTAGAGGACATAAAATTTGATTCCCTACCTTAATATTAGTGACATTCTTTTCCAAATTGATATCTCTCTCAACATCAATATTCGTCTCTAGGAGATCATCCACCCGAGAAAACTTGTGTTTTGACATTCGAGAGGTAATTTTTTGTAAAACCCCACAAAAATCCTAAGCTTACTTTAGTCCTTTAGGCTTGTCAAGGGGGGTCCCAGTCTTGAATATTTTACGTAAGTACTCATACTTAGTGTCATTTAAGCCTATCAAGGTTGTCAATCTTATTTTGCAAGTTTTACATTCATAAAATATTGATGTTTAGTTTGGTTCATGATCAGGAATGTCTGTAGGTGTTTCCGGACAGGTTTTGGATTTTTTGTACTTCGTTTGAAGCTCCTTTGAAATCTTAAAATAGTGGATCAATGTGATCTTGGCGCGCCACGTCGACTATCATGTTTATTAATATTTTCCCTAGCTACCAGCATCCAATTCCTGTGAATCGACGTGAGCATGGTGCGACGTGTTGGCTATCGCATTGATGGCATCGATGCACTGCATCGACCTACACATTGGTAGCCTAGTTTTTAGGCATTAAAAGACCGAATTCTTGGGGTATTTGGGTATTTTTCCCACGTCCTTCAACCCTCAAAACACAAAATTAATCACCTTGGAGAGCAATAAAACTGATCTCTTCTAAAAATTTCTCAAGAACAAAACCCTAGGTGCTTAAGTTTCAAATCAATAACTCAAGATTCAACTATAAACTCTAAAAAATTCTTTAACTAAGGTATGTGAAGTGTTCATCCAAGGGTTCCTTCAACACTTGGAGTCCAAGAATCTCTTGTGAAACTTCAAGTAGTTGATTTTATGATTTCCTTGGTTGGAATTAAAGTGTATTCATGATTGATGTTTGGATTTGGTTCCTAATACATGTTTTATTACATGTTTCACGTGTAATTAATTTTCATTTGTGTAAATCCATGTCAAACCCTTGAATTTTGGGATTTGGAATTCAATAATGATACCTACTTTTTGTTTAAAGTTATGTGCATATATTTTGCTCGCCTAGTGCTTGATGAATTATTCATATGAATTATTAAGAGAATGAAATCATGTCAAGATAGCCTATGTGTAAGTTGTATCATGAAAGTGTTTGTTAAAATGCCTTAATGAATGAATAATGATCAAATGTTTAGTTTTCATGTTTCAAGTTATGCCATGTATCTTATTTTATACTATCGAGTCCTGGCGGTACTTGTACCTGACAATTTAGATAATTACCTAGAGCCATGGTCAGTCATATAATAGTATGAGTCACGTCAGGATCAATATACTCTCAGTCATCTAAAAAACTCAGCAAAACTTAGTAGATTTAGTTGTAGTTAAGTCTAACCCAGTATTCTTTTCAGACTTCTATAAACTCTATTAGTAAATAGAATTTAGTCGAATTTTGTCAGTCAGCGAAACTCAGTGAACTTGATTTGTCTTAACTTTATAGTAATCTCAGTAACCGTTCAGTCCAGCCTTGTATAGACTAGAAATCAGCTCAGGGTCTATTTCAGTTGGGAGTAGGATTTAGCATCTAGTTAACCCATAGAAGGGGGAATTCCTGTCAACTTAGCGTTTGACCCTTAGTAGCAATCCCAGTGTTATAGAAATACGTAGCCAACGTAGGTTGATGTATCTTCCTGCTAAAAATTATAAGAGTTGATACTTCTCGTTCTAGTTATCCTGCCAGCGAGGTTTAATGAAAGAGCTTTCTGTCAGAGAGGGTTAACTCATAATTTGTATCTACCCATGGCATGTGACACCCTTCTAATTGGGGTTATAGGTTGGACCCCAATTATTTTTGAGAGGGGCATGTTAGTTAGATAACTTTCTTTTACAGTCTCATTTTTAGTCCTAGTCTCAGAATAGAAGTCAGTTCAGTTCTAAAGGTTCAGAACTAACAAATATAGTCACCCAACTCAGCTCAGTAAGGAACTCAGTATAGTTCCTTAGAATTCAGAACTATCAGATATAGTCATGTAGTTATTCATAGTGTCGCATTGTTATCCAATAAATTAGTTGATCAGTATTCATACTCAGTGTTTAGTATTATCAGGAGTTTAGTTATGGTATACGTATTCATGTATGTACTCTCATTCAGTCATATTCATGTTATTTAGATAATATTGTTCATGCATATGAATCCATCCATTTCAGCCTACCTTACTGAGCATACCAATACATTCAAAGTATTGACACATGCTTTTCTTTTATGCTATGATGTATTATATCATAGGTTCCGATGCACGAGCTCCAAAACACCATTAGTACACTAGACTTTCAACATTAAGCATAGTGGTAAGGTTTTTTAGTTTGAGGACATGATTATTACTTATAGTACTTTAGTTTATGTCCGTAGACGGAGTTAGTTGGGGACTTGTCCCATCAACTCTACAATTCAGACAGTTAGAGGCTTCCCAGACTAGAGTGTTTTCAGATAGTTATTGAGATTTCATTACTTTGTTCAGTTTTGCTATTTAATACTACATTTAGTATTATTCAGTATTATTTTCAAATTGAACCTTCTGGCATGTTTTCACCTATTTTTGCATATTATTTAGTACTATAGTCCAGTTATTGAAGCAGGTACCAGTCATGGGTTTGCTTGTGGTCCCTCAGGATTACAAGCACAATGTAGCATCCAGGGTACGAACTCGGGGCATTACAAACTTGGTATCAGAGCCTTAGGTTCAATAGAGTCCTAGGAAGTATGGAAGCCGCATCTAGTGGAGTATTGTGCATGGGAGTGTTGCACACCACTCTTATGGACGACAGTCTATGGGATGTTTGAGTAATAATTTCCCTTCTTTCAATATTCATTTCATGCGACTAAGCATGATCTCTAGTTACACTCTCTTTCTAATCCCATATTCTGTTCTATTTGTAGAATATCCCTCGAAAGAGGACTTAGAGAAGAGCAAGAGAAGATCAGTCAGCCCCTTAACCCATCTATCCAGATCCTTTGGGTGAGCATGTCTCCCACGTGGAGTTCAGAGCAGACTTCACCACCCTAGCTCATTATATGGAACCCCAGAATGAATGCCCAGCAGCGGTTCCGACCAACCTAGTGGCCAATACTGCTACTGTAGGATTCGGGACTTTACCTGAGTTAACCCACCGTCTTTCTGTAAGTCAGATGAGAACCCTCAGTAATTTATTGAATAGGTGCATAAGATTACCGATATCATAAAGGTTACTACTGTTGAGAGCGTTGAGTTGGACATATATTAGTTACAAGATGTGGCTAAGTCATAGTTGAAATAGTGGATGTCAGAAAGGGTCGCTGATGCAGGGCGCATAGAATGGGAATAGTTTGTTGGTTCTTTTCTTCATAGGTTCTTTTCGCTAGAGTTGAAGGAAGAAAAGGTTTTGGAGTTTATAAACCTGAAGTAGGGCAATATGATAGTGCAGGAGTATTCTCTTAAGTTTACTCTGTTAGCATGATATGCCCCGCATGTTGTAGCAGATAGAAGAGCGAAGATGAGTTAGTTTGTGTCAGGAGTGTCTAGTAGCATGGTCAAGGAGTGTAGGACCGCAATGCTTATTAAGGAGATGGATATAGCTAGACTCATGGTCCATGCTCAACAAATAGAGGAGGATAGGAATAAAGAGAAAGAGAGGGAGAGTAAGAAAGCGAGAATAGGTAGTTTTAGTTTTGCTCAGCCTAAGTCAGAGAGTGGAAATCATTCATAGTTTCACCTAAAGTCCCCAATTCTAGCTCCTTCCTCATCTAGTGCTCTAGTGCAAAAATTTAGAGATGGTAACCGAGATAAGGCATCAGGCCCTAAGCCTTAGGCCAGTGTTAGCAGTGCCCGAGCCAACCCCCTATGCTAGAAATATAGAATAAACGACCATGGTATCTGTAGAGCTGGCAGTGATATATCTTTCAAATATGGCAAGCCAGTCCACAAGGTCAGATAGTGTCCTCAGGTTGGTTTGTAGAGTCAGCATAATAGTCCCCCATCTCAGTTAAGTTGCCCGAGTCAGCAGGGTGCCTCTTCCAGTTCCACCAGTGGGCAGTACCCAAACAGACTATGCCCTTCGGTCCCGACAGGATTAGGAAAGTTCTCTTAATGTGGTCATTGGTACATTTCCATTTGCATGTTTATGGTTTGATAGATCCAAGATCTTTTTTCTCCTTTGTTACTCCATATATAGCAGTTGATTTCATAGTCAGTCCCGAAATTCTAGTAGAGCCCTTCTCAGTTTCTACCCCAGTAGGTAAATCTATCATAGTTCGGTGGGTATACAGGAACTATCCAGTTATGGTATCTCATAAAGTCATTTCAGTAAACTTAGTCGAATTAGAGATAACTGATTTTGATGTCATTCTCAACATGGATTGGCTTTATTCCTACCATACCTCAGTCGACTGCAAAAATAGAATTGTTCAATTTCAATTTCTGAATAAACCCGTCCTATAGTGGAAGGGTAATACTTCAACACTTAGGGGTCAACTTATTTCTTACCTTCTGTCTAGAAAGATGATATCTAAGGGATGTGTCTACCATCTCGTGCGAGTCCAGGACTCTAGTTTAAAAACTCTTACTCTTTAATTAGTATCATTAGTATGTGAATTCCTAGATATGTTTCCCAAAGAGCTTCCCAGAGTTCCTCCCTAAAGGGAAATTGATTTTCTCCCAAACACTTAGTCTATCTCTATTCCACCATACAAACCGAATCCAGCAGAGCTAAGAGAATTGAAAGAAAAGTTAAAGGATCTCTTAGATAAGGGATTCATCAGACCTAGTGTGTCCTCGTGAGGCGCACTTGTATTATTCATGCGTAAGAAAGATGGTTCTCTCTGAATGTGTGCAGACTACCATCAGTTAAATAGAGTTATAGTCAAGAACAAGTATTCGCTCCATAGAATTGATGACTTGTTTGACCAACTTCAGGATGTCATTTATTTCTATAAGATAGACCTTAGATCAGTCTATCATCAGCTTAGAGTTAGGGAATGTGACATCCCAAAAATAGGTTTTAGAACTTGGTATGGTTACTTCAAATTCCTAGTTATGTCCTTTGGTCTTACTAATTCCCCAGCAACTCTCATGGACTGGATGAACTGTGTGTTTAAGCAATGCTTGGACATGTTCATCATAATCTTCATATATGATATCCTTGTTTACTCACATAGTGAACATGATCATGCAGACCATCTCAGAATAGTACTATTGACCTCTCAGAAATTATCAATTATTTGCCAAGTTTAGTAAGTGGAAATTTTGGCTAAGTTCAGTAGCATTCCTTGTCCATATCAGTTTTGGTAATGGCATTAAAGTAGATTCCCAAAAGACCGAAGCAGTAAAAAACTGGCCTAGACCCATTTATCCATTAAATATTAAGAATTTCTTGGGCTTGGCCAACTATTATCAATGGTTTGTTGAAGAAGGTCAAATTCCAGTGGTCAGAATCCTGTGAGAAGAAATTTCAGGAGTTGAAGACTCGACTCATAACAGCTTCTATTTTGACCCTACCAGATTATTTTGACAACTTAGTTATGTATTATGATGCCTCTAAAGTTGGATTGAGTGATGTCCTAATACAGAGAGGTAAGGTTATAACCTATGCCTCTAGACAGCTTATGCCCCATGAGAAGAACTACCCTACTCATAATCTTGAGTTAGTAGCTGTAGTCTTTGTCTTAAAGATTTAGATGCATTACTTTTATGATGTTCATGTTGATGTATTCCCTGATCATAAGAGCTTGCAGTATGTTTTCTATCAGAAAGACCTCAACCTCCATCAGAGAAGGTGGTTGGAATTTTTGAAAGACTATGATATGAGTTTCCTATATTATCCAACCAAGGACAATATAGTGGTTGACGCTCGCAGTGGAATGTCTATGGATAGTGTTGTCCATGTTAAGAATAGTAAGTAGAAGTTAGCTCAAGAAGTTTATCAGTCAGCCTGACTAGGTGTTCGCTTAGTCAATTTAATAGAAGGTAGTGTGTGGGTGTAGAGTAGCTCAGAATCATCCCTAGTTTTTGAAGTAAAGAAAAGTCAGTATAGGGATCCCAGTCTAGTCCAGTTGAAAGAATCAGTCAGAAATCAGTAAGTAGAGGTTTTCTCTCAAGGGGGAGATGGTGTACTATATTGTTAAGGTTGTCTGTGTCTGCCACATATAGATGACTTGAGGCCGTGAATTCTTGCATAAGTGTATGGTGCACGTTACTCTATTCATCTAGAGGCCACCAATATGTACATCTCAGTACAACCTTTTATCCTCAGACAGATGGTCAAGCAGAAAGGCCCATTCAGACCTTAGAAGATATGCTGCAAGCATGTGTAATAACATTTAAAGGCAGTTAGGATGACCACTTACGTTTGATTGAGTCCGCAGACTGAGAAAAAAAGAAGTTCCTTTAATCAAAGTTCTTTGGCAGAATAATTCCATTGAAGGAGCTACTTGGGAAGCAGAAGCAGACATGCGAATGAAGTGTCCTTATCTATTCTCTGCTAATCTAGACTTAACTCAAGGTAATAGTTTTCCTTAAGCTTATTCAGTTCTATATTTAGATTTCATTTAAAAACTTTGTATTAGTTACCATTGCATGTTTAGTTATACGTTCATGAGCCAATTCAGTCACGTATCCATGCATCAGATATGCATGTTCAGTAAATAGATCCAGTTAAATAGTTAAAGATTTTGTTGAACAAGTTCTTTCAGTCAAATATTCATTGCTGCACTGTAAACCTTCATCTAGACCTGCAAAACCTTAATGACTCCCAACTAGGTAAGTCTACATTAGTTTTAAAAACACAAAGGGTAAGCCTATGTTTTTACTTATTGTACTTGAATTTCTTTGTGAGAGTGAGTGTGAACTTCTTTTTTAGAATTTGAGCTACTTTAACAATTGCAATGTCCTATGTGTCTGGTGCTAACTCTTTTATATGAGTAGCATCAATACTTTAGAATAGATGGTGATGTCTTACTCCAGATTTGGATAAATCAGTATGGCAAGTTACATTATGAAGATTGAGATGATCTTTGAAGATTTTGTGTCACCTCTTGAGAAGCATTGTTTATTTCAAAGGTTCATTGAATACTAAATTGCATTCTTGCTTCATAGATATGTGGTAATTGAAAATTTTTTGTTTATATGTTTCCATGACAAATATGGGAGGTCTTTTTTAAGCTTTGTTATCCAATATCCTTATGGTAGATCTCTTTTGGTTGGTTTTGTCTCCTAAAAACCTTATCTTGTTGGATTATTCTTTGTTGCTTGAGGACAAGATATAGTTTATGCTTTTTTTGTGTGGGGGGGGGGGGTTGATAAGTCATCAATTTGACAACTTATTAGCACTTTTAATCTTGAATTATCATTTTTCGATTGATTTGGGGTTAATCGTATGTATAGTGATCTTTTATATAGGTAAAGGTTAAAAATGAAGATGTCCTATCCATTAAATTCAATAGGAGATTAAATATGCAAGAAATGAAGCGTTAAAGTTCACATGGACGTCCTAGGAGGCCACCTACGCACACAGGTGTTCCAAATGGACTAAATAGTGTCATCTATACCCATGTAGTGGCCAACTTGGGCTTCATCTGCTCCAGATATTCTCAAGTTTATCAATAGTGTTGTGGCATTTTGTAATATCTATAAAATGGGATTTAGGGTCAAAAAGAGGGTTTTGGCCCATATCCATAATTTTTAAGCTATTATTATACTTTTCTTGAGCTAGGAAACATAGGACAGACTCTCAAGTGAACAATTAGTTATATTTATTATAGATTTATTGAAATTATAGCTTGGATATTATATCCTCTTTACTTTCTATGGATCAATTTGAAGTAAATTTGGGTATATCTATACTTTCTCTCACTATGAGTAGCTAATTTGTCATCTTAGGGTTATGCTTGAATAGGTTGTGATTTGTAAACGGGTTTTGTTTATTTGTCTTCCTAGTTAGATATTTGTTATGCATTTATTTCATGTTTTAACTAAGAATTAAGGGTAGCAAATCTCAATTGTACCCATATCATCCTTGACAAAGGGAATTTGGGTGAGGAATGGGTTTTAAACAATAACTTGAATTAGTTCATTTATTAAAATTTCAAAAAAACATAAGGAATCTAATTGAGGCCATAGATTGTTAAAACTTTTACAGTTGTGTGGTTATTAAAATAACACATTTGTAATATTTGGTGTTTGATTGAAAAATCAACCCTAAAACTTCTAGATCTAGCCTACCCATTACTTCTAGATAAATTTAGATAAATAATCAAATACCCTTGCATGAACACACACCTAGTAAAGAATAACCCCAAGTTACTACACTTGATTGATTTATAATAGTTTCTAGATTTTAAATAGTAATCTCAAAACAACAAAATTGTTAAATTCAAAATCATTAAATAAAACCCCAAATTTTTATTTTCAAGTTTATTTACTAACATTTTGGAGTCAACTCCTAGTTGACTTATAACACTCTTGAGTATTTAAATCATTGTCTTCTCTCTCTAAGGATTTGACCCCAACATCTATTAGGTTATAATATTGAAGATGATCACTTACATTCTCAACGGTGTAATCTGAGTGTCATCAGTATACTAACAGTGTAATAATCCAATGCTAGAAGCACACTTTAAAGGTATGTCAAATTTTCTTGAAATCATATAAAACCTTAATTTTCGTATGTTGGCGATGAATTCGTGTGAACACTAATTGGCTGACAAAATCATTCCTAGGTCCCTCCCTAAAATAGTTCCCAACCTTACTATTATCAAAGCGACCTTTGATGGAAATATTCTAGTTGAAAGAACTTTATATTTTATCTTGGCCGACAAGACATAAATATTGAACAAAAACCCTATAGTGCCTAAAATAAACTCAAGGCTCTTTAACCACTATGATTGTCTGTGCTCCTTCTATGTTCGGAGGAACTATATGCATGGGTCTACAAAGTTAATGGGGATAATTGCCTCCAATAGAAGAATTCCTATCCCAAGGCAAAAAATGCAAAAATTATATCAATGGTTTGACCTCTTACCTCTAACTCCATAGGTCTTGAGAAAAGCCTACTCTATAGTCCTCATATATTTACCAATCTAGAAAAATGTGAACTAAACTCTTAGTAGAGGCTCTAATGCCAAACATAGTTGTAAGGCCAACAATGATAAACCTCTACACTCTCTCAAGCATTGTTGGAAGATTTATATATTTATAACTGACCCGTATAAGAAATAAATGTCATACTCTAAAATTTGCTTAGAACCTTACTAAAAATTTCTGAACTCTACTCTGCGATAGACACTACTCGATGTAAAAGTCTCTATACTACCCTTGACGTACTCAAGAAGGCCTGTAATCCCAACCATTGTACCTTAGGGAATTAGCATGGTCATAAATTCAGCCGAAGCCTACTCTATCGTAAACACTCTAGCAGATAATTTAAATCCTTAATAGTAAGGGTTGTGTTTACTAATTGCTCCTTGACATTCCCAACATTGAGAGTCTAGTAAAAGGTGTAGGAATCCCACATTCCTATACAATTATCTTATGTGATCTATCTTAAGAAGAATGGAACCAAAAGAACGGCTTAGAGATTGATATAGATAACGATGAGCAACAAATAATTAAGAACAAGAATTTTCCTATGAATTCCCTGTAGCCTCTCAATCATAGGATACGATTGTCATTGTATTATCTTCATGAATCAACTAGCCATTAACTTTTACCAATAACCACATGGAATATAGAGCTTTGATATTAAACAGTCATGACCCAAATTCTAATGTCATAATGGAACTTACTATAAACCACCACTGGTAAGAAAAACCCATATATCAAAACAATAACTGATATTCTAATAACAAAAATATGAAAACACAAGGTTAATAGGACAAATAAAGAAACTATCTACAAGAAATAAGACAAAAATTTGCAAATGTATAAAGAAAAGGTAGAAAAAACAAAAAAATTACCCAAGACCTATGATCGGTGGTTACAAGAGCTACAAAACATAATAGGAGTACTAATTCAAAACAATATACACAAATCTATCTTCTAAAAACCAAATAAAAATCAAGTAACCAAAATTGAGGAAGAAGGAACAAAATAAAGCACCAAGATTTTACCCTGAAACTTTGATCAAAGATAGATTACGATGAAGAAAGTCTGAATAGTGAGAACTCATACTAAAATCTATGTAAAAGAAAAGTATGTTGATGTGTAGAAGAAGTAACAAAACACGAATTAGCAGGTAGGCATCATAGGCGTCTACGCCCAAAAACTAAATGCATCTACTAAAGCTAAAATTAGGAATAAATATAAAATATAAGTGATACTAAAAGGGATTACTGCCTATAAAAACAAAGCTAATAGATTAGCGCGTCCATGAAAAAAATTAGAAAAGAGTAACTATAGCAGTATACAAAGAGCATCCAAACTGTCAGAAAGAAAAACAACCTAATCTAAAACAAGATGTAAAAAGAGAGTCTAGAATGTATGCCTGACCAATAAGAAAATTTTCATGACTAACATAACATATGTTATGAAATAATGATCAACAAAAAGGAGTGTGGTATTAATAACTTAATAATCTAACAAGGGACCCATAAGTTCGAGTATAGAAATAATACACGCAATTATCCATAACAAACAATAACCCAACCGGCCCTATAAGCACAAGTTAAAAACAACAAATATACTATTATATGATATGTTTATTAATAGATGCTGCAACAAATAACAAGTGATGAAACATAAGATAAATACCATGTCTAATAATTGTGTATACACCTCTTCCAACCATAAAAGATCATATATTAGGACCCATAGGAAACAACTATCCTTGGTTGACTATGGATTGTTGAGAAAAAATATATATGGGACTCATGATATTCATATACAACCAATATTTAATTTGTACTTCCAAGTAATAATCAATAATAATCCCTTTTAGAATTAACCCAAAATAAAGCATGATAAAATAGGTTCTCACAATGGAACTAGGATGAAAAAATCCACTTTCATTCCCTTTTAAAACTAGTATGTAGGCAATGTCTCAAAAAATTATGTCCCACCATCAAAATTAGTATGTGGCTTCCATGATAAATCTTTTAAAAAGGGAAATAAATATAGTGACTAAAATAATTATAATTCCTTGTAAAATTCCCATAAAATGATAGATTGAACAAATTATACTATAATTACACCTTCTATCATTACTATTATTTCTAGCATGTCAAAATTCAGATTGAGGTGTCCCCAAATTAAAAGTTAGAAATTTTAGGGTAAGCTAGCCTTAGATGAAATCTAAGTGAGGTGTTGTATAGGGAAATTTTATAATGGATTGATGTAACACCCTAATTTTTTGGACCTTGAGAATTTTTTGAGTTTTGAGCCCACTGCCCTAGTTACCAGTGGAACTATAAGTGCTAGGGTATCATGATAAGTCATTGGGATTAGTCATAACCAAACTAGCATATTTGTGGCTAGATTCTACTCTGAGTATGCGTGGCTCACTAAGATCCATAATTATATGTTATGAGTCGTTAGGTTTAATTGTAGGGTGTCTAGTGTATACCCCAATTTGGATTCTTTCTTGAACCCTACGAGTCGTAGGGTCCCATTATAATTCCTGTGGCTGAGGCATAATTTTAATAGTGTAGGGTGACTTGGTGGTACTACCTTGATTATGACTCATGGGGATGATTCTTAAGGAGTGGCTATGAGTAAAGGGTAGACCCATAGTCAATAGTGGCACTTTTTCAGCTTTTAAGTTAAGGGCATCTCGTCTATTTCCCCTCATACCCACATAGAAACCCATGTCTTATGACCTATTTAGGGTGTCATTAGAACTCAAAAACAATATATATAACTTCTCAAATACTCCAAAAGAATCTCTAAAGTCCCTCAAGCCAATCAAGATGGGGTTTCATCAATTTGGTCATCTAAGGGCTTGAGGTCAATTTCTTTCCAAATTTAATGGTGTTTAAGGCATGTTACTCTTTCATATTTGTTAATTTGTTAAAATCATGTGTTTTAAATTATTGTTCATTTGATGTTAGTGTTTGTTCTGAAAGAAAGGTTAGAGGTTTTGAATGTTTATGAATTAAACAATGTTTCTCATGGTTTATATATATATTTTTCATTCTTTAATTAAGGTTTTCAACTTATGGATACATGGGTATGATGAATTTACTAAGTAATTGTGATTTTTCCAAACTTGTGACTTTTGAAGTGGTTATGACCCCAACCACATAATCTGAAATTACATTTTAATTATGAGAACTGTGTGAATTTATAAAATTTAACTAGTCTTGAACTATTGCATGATATAAAGCTGTATTTGAAATACAATGGTATGATATAATGAACAAATGGAGTTGATTTTTTCCCACCTTGTATTATTGATCAAAGGGAGTTGTCTTCACCAAGTTAATGGAAATTGTTTTGGCATGATGTTATTACCTTGCAAGTGTAGTTAGTACGACGATACCAATAATGTATGCCTTAATGTCAAATGTGGTTCAATGAATAGAAATATGTGATACTTTTTATAATTGGCCTCTAATAAAGGTTGTGTAGATGAGTCGCAAAAGTGGAGGTTTGAGTGACCAAAACTAAAAACTGCATTTGCCAACACAGAGGTTAAAGTGACCAGTTAGTTCAAGTCCCCCTCATTATTATTTTATGTTAGGGATGTTTGAGTCCCCCATAAATCTTTATATGAACGGGTTCTAAATTAACCTTAGTATATGTTGGGTAGTTTTAATCCCCCATGTGCATATATATAAGATTATTTATGGTTTATGTGACTATTCGTACTGGGGCCAGACCAAAAGATGAGAGCTCAGGCCCATATTGCCCATGGGTATATGTTTAGATGGTTGAGCTACAGAATCCAGGTTAACATTATAAGTTCATATTAAACATGGTTCTTTATCCCACCATATGAAGTACATATTTATATGAAATTGATATGTGCATTGGTTTTGAATAATTTTAAATTATTGATCGTGACATTATGTTATCCTTATCCCTGAGTTTCATGTCAGCACTCTAACTGCTAATCATCTTCAAATGCTTTATCCCTACGTGATATAAGAATTGACCATACTTCTACTCCTCCTACTCAATGATTAGGATTTGAGATCAGCTCATGAGTTACAATTAAAGTGGTGAGATTCCATATATCGGAAGACTACATTTTATGTTTTGTTCTTCTATATCTCAGACTATTTACATTTGTTTTTTCTATAGTCGAGGGCATGTCCTAACACTATATTGATATTCCATTTTTGTATTCTCTTTAGAAGGCAATGTTTGGACTAATGTAGTTATTGGGCAGTGTCGGTTGGTTATTTAGCCAATTATCAATCAGTGTATATAGACTTGATTTAAATTTCCTTAAGCTTTTTTCATGCTATCTTAATATATGTTTGGCATTTATCCAACATTGGTGTGTGTTGTGCTTGGTCCAGTTAAGTGGAGTGGGTAATCTTAAATCCATGTGGGACTTGAGATACCCATCATGGCTAGTCCCTGGTTTGGGTCGTTAAAAATATGGTATCAGAGCATTGATTTGTTTTCATTGGGTGTCCAACAAAGTGGTGTCAAGTAGAGTCTCATTTATGAGTGTGTAGCATGTCACACTTATATGGCAGAGGCTATAAGGAATTTAGGAATGTTTCCCTTTCTTGTTATTCTATTTCAAGATATAGAATCTAAGGCATTGAATCATCTCTAATTACCGTGTGTTTTCTTGTTAGATCATGCCTCCTAGAAGCTCTGATGCTTGCGGCAACATTTCTATGCTGTCTAGGGGAAATGTAGATAAAGCTCGTCCAACTTCAGGAGATCAGACCTAGTCTAGGGTCGCAACTTCTTATTGACCTGAGAAAGCTCCATTGTTTCCTCTATCCCTTCTTAGGTACCTTGAGCTCATGCGTCTAATGCTGAGTTCCGCCAGTCAATTCATTTTCTTGCCCAGTTGATGGTCTCTTAGACTGAGAGTGTTGCTTTTATTATTCCATCATCTGAGTACAAAAGGGTTGGCTATTTTATGAGGTTGAGTCCTATTTTCACTCTTTCTAAAGTTGTGGAAGATCCTCAAAACTTTATTTATTAGATTGAAAAGATCTTCTGTGTGATGCAATTTACTAATATTGAAAGGATAGAGTTTTTATCCTATCAATTGAAGGATGTTCCATACAAATGCTATGAGGAGTGGGACCATTCTAAGGGTGAGGATATTGAGTCTTCTTTTTGGGATATTTTTCTAGTGGTTTATTTTACCATTTCTTAAGTTAGGAGTTGCGGGAGGCGAAGGACTAAGAATTTATGAATCTGAAGCAAGGCATGATGTCAATAAAGGAGTATTCTTTGATTTTCATCATCTATCACGTTATTCCCTTGAATTGGTGTGATGACCCAGAAAATTTTTTCGTTAAGATCTCAGACGAAAATGTGTTGAATTCTGTTCTTTATCATGATTAATAATTTTTCTGTGTGGAATTCTTGGATATACAACTCGTCATCGCGTATAGCATCGAATAAAATTTCCAACGACATATGTATCATCCAAAACGGACACTCAAGCGATGAGTTATGATCATTCCGATCTAACCGTAAATACTGGTGAATAGTAAATGTGTAGGAAAAAAATACTGAGGCCAGGCAAATTTTTAGGTCAACTTCAAACGATCATAACTCCTTTTACATAATGAGTTGGGTGATCTACTATATATCAACTGAAAGCTCTAAAAGTACTCTTTCCAATAAAATCAGTTTTATCCAATTTGGCCATCAGATAAAAAAGTTATGGTTGATCTACTTCAGCCTATCAAAACAGTCTATTAGAGAATAGATTTGACATTATTTGATTTTTAAGGGTATTTTGGTCATTTTCACTCCAATCCTTTCGGGTAAACCATAGATTTAAGTCCATTAAGGGCATTCAATAGCTCATTTTTCTCCAAAATTTCATAAGGCTCAAACCCCAACCCTACTACTCCAAATTTCATCCTTCTATGTCTCTTGATTGAAGCGAAGAAATTTCAAATTGATTTGGGATTCGAGTTGATCATGTTAAGGGCTTCGAGAAGCACCCTTTGTTTTCATGAATAAATTTCCTAAGTCGGAAGTTCATATTCATCTTCCATTTTTAGGTATGTGGGGCTTTGAACAAGATTATCCTTTCGATCTTGTGCCTGGTATTTTTGTTGAATTACATTGACATGAGATTTTACATGTTTCGCCATGAATTGGAAATATGGTTTTATATCTTATATTATTGTCCATGAGTTATGGGATTATGCCATCCGATATGTGTATGATGTTGAGATGGAATTATGTGCAAAAAGTATTTGATTATGAGAGTATGATGATTTAATATGTTAAGCCTTGATTTATACTATCATTCCACTATTTCCTTATTATGGATTTATAATTGATATTGGAAATTCTATATCCCTACTATGGGTTGATGTCTCAAATACCTTTAAATGGGAGTTGGATGGCAAATTGAGAAATGTTGATATTGAAGTTGCAATGAGTCTTGCAATTTTTCGGATGGTTTTGATGAGTTAAATTATTGAAAATATTATGGTTTGAGTCTTCATATACTTGTCCAAATATCGAGTCAGTTATGGTTCAACGCATTGATACCTTATTGATGTTGAGGAAGATTAAATATTTTGAGCTAAAATGTGTTGCGTTAGGAATCCACAAATTGATATGATTTGATAAATGAAAAAAAGATTTGATTTGGTATTTATGATAGACCCTTGTGATGTTGTGGTGGATTTCCTAACACGTTCTGAGCTTGTCGGTGAAAAGTACTTAGCACCGTGAGGGAAATTTTGTATTTCCCCAAACCTATGTGCCACCATAGGGTTGTTTGATGATGATATTATTGGCCAGAGAGCCCGATTGTGATTATTGTAGTTTTAAGGTCTTACTCCCAGACAAAGAGTATGAATGTGGTAAGTCAAGTTGCCTATGGTGATCTATAATGATTTATGAGGTTTTTGTCCTACATTTCCTATCTAAGATGTTATTAGTTGCATGATTCAATGTCACTCAAGCCAGGTATGTAATTATGGTCCGTATGTATGTTTTTACGAAATTTATGATATTATTTATATTTTGCATCTGCCCTCACATACTCAGTACGTGTCTTGTGCTAACCCACATATTTCTCTATAGGCTACATTCTTACCATGATGTAGGTTCAGGTACTCAGCCGCAGCTGCGATAGTGATATCCGAGTCCCGCATCTACGTTGCTTCAGTGGTGAGTCCTCATGGTTCGAGGAGTAAGTTGCTAGTTTTGGTGCTGTTGTTTTGTGATCCCTTTGGTCTGTTCAGTCAGTTAGGGGTTTGTCCCAATGGCTCATTGATTTTGCTGTATAGAGGCTATGTTAGACTAGTGTATTGTTGGCTTGGTTTTTTTATAGATATTCGATAGATGTACAGCCTAACGATATTTTGTACCATGTGCGATGTGATTGATATGTACTTAAATATATATCCTTAGCGTAGCATATATGTTGTTGTGTTGGAACCCAAGAGTAGTGTTTTGGCTTAAAGGGTTAGATTGAGGCTACGAGTAGCCTTGGGCACCGTGTGGCATCTCGGGATAATATTTTTGGGCGTTACAAACTTGGTATCAGAGCCTAAGGTTGTGAAGAGTCCTAGGGAGTCTGACAAGCCGCGTTACACAGAGTCTTGAGCATCGATGTGTAGCGCACCACACCTATGATCAAGAGGCTGCTGGGCGTTGTGGGAAAAGTTATTTCTTTCTTTCTACAAGAGTCTGTCATGCTTACAACTATTTACTATTACAGAAAATGCCTCCACGTCGAGCTCGCAGAAAAAACAACTAACCTCAACCTGTTGATCGGTTACATGAGACGTTATCCTATACTGAATTTTGGGTAGCTCTTCAGATGCTAGCCCAGGTAGTTACCATCAATACGCAGGCCAACGCTCCACCTCTGCAGGAAAATAATTTGGCAGCGGCATGAATTCGTGACTATATGCGATTGAATCCGCCAGAGTTTTATAGGTCGAGAGCAGGTGAGGACCCGCAGATGTATGTTGATGAAATAAAGAAAATTTCACAAATTATGCACGTGATTGAGGAAGAAATTATGGATATGGCTTTTTATCGATTGAAGGATGTTGCTTATGACTGGGTGCAGATGTGGAATAATGGTAGAGAGAAATATACCACTCCGGTGACTAGGCAATTATTCCAAGATGCTTTCTTTGATAGATTCTTTCCTCTAGAGTTATGAGAAGTTAAGATAGAGGAGTTTATAAATTTGAGATAAGGCTCCATGTTGGCTAAGGAGTATTTTCTCAAGTTTAATCAGCTGTTGAAGTACGCTCCCAATATGATGGCTGACACGAGGACTAGTATGAGAAAGTTTCTAGCTGGGGTGTCGAGTTGTGTGGTGAAAGAATATAGATCTGCTATGATCAACAGGAGATTGATCTTCCTAGATTAACGATTCAGGCCCAACAGATTGAGTCAGACAATATAAAGGAAAGAGAAAGAGTAAGAGAGATTAAGAGAGTTAGATAGGAGCAACAAGGGTCTGGTCAGACTAGATTCTTCGAAGGGAGTCCCCCTCTGTTTTAGCGACATCCATTTATACTTGCGCCTTCCTTAGCTAGTGCTCCCATATATTAGGGCAGGAAGGAGCTCGGGAATAGGCCGGTACATTCCAGGTCTCATGACACTGCAAGCAACAGGGCTCATCCTCCTTCGTGTCCTAAGTATGGTAAAGACCATTTTGGGGAGTGTTATATGGGGCAGCGGGGATGTTTTGGTTGTCGCAAGTTAGGCCACATACGTATGCCAAACAGTAGAGTCATGATGCCCGTACCCAGAGTCAGGCTACTAGTGCCCCCCCTTCCACAGCCCATCCAGTTCCTCCCCAGGTTGCTTCATCTAGTACTGCTGGCGGTCAACGCCAGAATTATTTCTATGCTATACCACCTCATTAGGAGCAGGAGGATTCTCCCGATGTTTTCACTGGTATGCTCTGTGTTTTCTATTTTGATGTCTATGTGTTGATGGACCGCGGTTTGAGTTTTTCTTATGTGACACCTTTGGTTGCTGTATATTTTGAAATGGATCCTGAACTAATTTCTAAGCCTATTTTGGTTTCTACTCTGGTAGGAGAGTCTGTCATTGCTAAGCAGGTGTATAAGAAATGTCCCATTACTGTTTTTCATCAGGTTATGCATACTAATTTAATTGAGCTAGATATAGTTGACTTTGATATCATTCAGGGTATCGATTGGCTTTACTCATGCTCTACATTTATTGATTGTCGTGCCCGTGTGGTCAAGTTTAAGTTTCCTGATGAAACTATCCTTGAATGGTTTGGGAGTTCTATAATTCCTAAGGGTCATTTCATTTCCTATCTCAAAGCTAGGAAGTTGATTTCCAAGGGTTGTATCCACCATTTGGTTCGGGTTAAAGACAATACGTCAGAAACCCCGACCATTCAGCCAATTACTATTGTTAATAAGTTTTTTGATATCTTCCTGGAAGATCTCCATCGAGTACCTCTTGAGAGAGAGATAGAGTTTAGGATTGACCTTCTTCCCGATACTCATCCTATTTCCATTTGTCTGTATCACATTGGTCCCATGAAACTTAAAGAGTTGAAGTAGCAATTGAAAGATCTTTTAGACAAAAGCTTTATCATACCTAGTGTGTCCCAGTGGGGTGCACCTGTCCTATTTGTGCATAAGAAAGATGGTTCTTTATGAATGAGTATTGATTACCGGCAGCTTAATAGGGTTATAATCAAGAATAAATATCCGCTTCCTCGAATCGATAATTTATTTGATCAATTGCAAGTTGCGAGCTACTTTTCAAAGTTAGACCTCAGATCCAGTTATCAGCAACTTAAGGTTAGGAATGTGATATCCCTTAGACAGCCTTCCAAACCTGTTACCATCATTTTGAATTTCTAGTGATGTCTTTCGTGTTAACTAATGCTCCAGCGGCTTTCATGGATCTTATGAACTGAGTATTCCAGCCATATCTGGATTTATTTGTAATAGTGTTCCTTGATGATATTCTTATTTACTCCCGAAGTGAGAGTGATCATGTCGATTATGTCCGAATCATGTTTGAAACTCTTCAAACTCATCGGTTGTATGCTAAGTTCAGTAAGTGTGAGTTTTGGCTGAACTTTGTAGCCTCTTGGGTTATTTTGTTTCTTCTGACGGTATTAGAGTTGATCCTCAAAAGATAGAGGCTATAAAGAGTTGGCCTAAACCTAGTTCTCCTTTTGATATCTGAAGTTTCTTTGCTCTAGCTGGTCATTATCATTATTTTGTTGAAGGGTTTTCATCTATTTCGTCTCCTATGACCCGTTTGACCCAAAAGAAAGTGAAGTTCCTGTGGTCCAAATCTTGTGGGAAGAGTTTTTAGGAGTTAAAGATTCGACTCACTTCAGCCCCTGTGTTGACTTTGTCTGATGGTGTTGATGGTTTTGTGGTGTATTGCGATTCTTCCAGAGTCGATTTGGGTTGTGTATTGATACAAAAGGGAAAGTTTATAGCTTATGCGTCCAGGCAGCTAAAGCCTCATGAGAAGAATTATCCTACCCATGACCTTTAATTAGCTGCCGTGATTTTTGCTTTGAAAATCTGGAGACATTATTTGTATGGTGTCCATTTCGACATCTTCACGGTCCATAAGAGCTTGCATTATGTATTCACCCAAAAGGAGTTGAATCTTAGGCAAAGATGGTGGTTAGAATTATTGAAAGATTATGATATGAGCGTTCTATATCATCCGGGAAAGGCCAATGTAGTGGCAGATGCCCTTAGTCGGTAGTCTATGGTTATCTAGCATATGTGGAGATTGCTAAGAAGGAGTTGGTCCGTGAGGTACATCGTTTGGCTAGTTTAGGGGTTAGGTTGTTTGATGATGCTGAGGATAGTATAGGAGAGCAAAGCAGTTCTGAATCCTCTTTAGTTTCGGAAGTGAAGGAGAGGCAAGATAGGGATCCTACCTTGGTCAGGTTAAAAAAGTTAGTTAAAGACCAAAAGGTGGAGGTTTTCTCCCAAGGGGAAGATGGCGTTTTGAGACTCCGAGAAAGATTATGTTTTCTTGATGTTGATAACTTGAAGCAGAGGATTATGGTGGAAGCGCATGGTACACGATACTCTATCCATCCTGGTACTACCAAGATGTACCATGATTTGTGGGAAATCTATTAGTGGGACGGTATGAAGAGGAACATAGCAAAATTTATGGCGAAGTGTTCCACGTGTCAACAGGTTAAAATAGAGAATCAAAGGCCCAGTGGCGTGATGCAAGAGTTTAGCATTCCTACTTGGAAGTGGGAAGAAGTGAATATGGACTTCATAGTTAGTTTGCCTCTTTCTCATCGCCATAATGATTTGATTTGGGTTGTCGTAGATCAGCTGATGAAATCAGGTCATTTCTTTCCTGTGCATTCATCATATATAGCTGAAGATTATGCTAGAATAAATATTTGGGAATTCATCAGACTTCATGGAATCACTTTGGTGATTATTTAGGTACTCAGTTTACCTCTCAGTTTTGGAAATCCTTCTAAAAGGGTCTCAGTACCCAAATTCGTTTAAGTTCTGCTTTCCATCCGCAAACAGATGGTCAGGCCGAGTGGACCATTCAAACTTTAGAAGATATGTTGAGGGCTTGTGTGCTTCATTTTAAAGTTAGTTGGGATGAGCACTTAGCATTAATCGAGTTTGCTTATTATAACAGTTTTCATGCTACTATTAGAATGTCCCCATTTGAACCTTTGTATAGTACAAGGTGTAGATCACCCATTGGTTGGTTTGAAGTTGGTGAGGCTACCGCGACTGGACCAAAAGCGGTGTTTGAGGCCATGGAGAAGGTTAAGTTAATTCAGGAAAGGTTGAAAACCACCCAAAGTCGTCAAAAATCATATGCAGATGTAAGGAGGAAAGACCTTGAATTTGATGTTGGTCATTTAGTGTACTTGAAAGTTTCACCCATAAAAGGGGTGAAGAGATTTGGGAAGAAAGGGAAACTAAGTCCCAGTTACATTGGTCCCTATAAGATTGTGGATCACATTGGAAAGGTAGTGTATAAGGTTGAATTGCCCATGGAGTTATCTAACGTCCATCCGGTTTTCCATGTTTCTATGCTTAAGAAGTCTTTTGGTGATTCTGTTGTGATTGATCCTTCCAAAAGCTTGGGAATTCAAGATAGTCTTTGATATGAAGAGATTCCGATTGAGGTTTTTGACTTTCAAGTTCGTAGGCTAAGAAACAAGGAAGATCCTTTGGTTAAAATCCTTTGGCGAAATCAATCCGTGAAGAATGCTACTTGAGAAGCCGAAGCGGATATGTCCACCAAATATCCCCACCTCTTTCGTATGAATCCTGAGCATGTCAAATGTATCGTTCTCTTTTGATTTAATCCTTATTGTTATATTTATCTTGGCTTGTGTGTTTTCTACGATATCCAAAAAAAATTAGAATGGAGTATATGCTTGGGCAAGATGATTTTTCTCTATATACTCATTTTCATAGTATTCTTGACCTACCTATCAACATTAGAGGATGAATCTTTCCAAGGGGGAGATGATGTGATGCCCCGAAAAATTTTTCCGTTAAGATCGCGAAAGAAAATATGTTGAATTCTTTTCTTTATCATGATTGATAATTTTTCTATGTGGAATTTCTGGTTATGCAATCCGTCATCACGTATAGCATCGAATAATCTTTCCAACGATATATGGATCATCCAAAACAGATACTTGAGCGATGAGTTATGATCATTCCGATCTAACCGTGAATAGTGGTGAACAATAAATGTACAGGAAAAAAATACTGAGGTCAGGCAAATTTTTGGGTCAACTTCAAACAATCATAACTCCTTTTACAAAATAATCTGGGTGAGCTACTATATATCAACAGAAATCTTTGAAAGTCCTCTTTCCAATGAAATTGGTTTCATCTAATTTGTCCATCGTAGATAAAAGTTATGGTTGATCTACTTCAATCTATCAATACAGTCGACCAAAGGACAGATTTGACATTATTTGATTTTTAAGGGTATTTTGATCATTCCTACTCCAATCCATCCGAGTTAACCATGTATTAAGTCCATTAAGAGCATTCAATAGCTCATTTTTCTGCAAAATTTCATAAGGCTCAAACCCCAACCCTACTACTCCAAATTTCATCCTTCTATGTCTCTTGATTGAACCGTAGAAATTTCAAATTAATATGGGATTCGAATTGATCATGTTAAGGGCTTTGAGAAGCACCCTTTATTTTCGTGAATAAAGTTCCGGAGTCGGAAGTTCATATTCATCTTCCATTTTTAGGTATGTGGGTCTTTGAACAAGATTATCCTTTCGATCTTGTGCCCAGTATTTTAGTTGAATTACATTGACATGAGATTTTACATGTTTTACCATGAATTGGAAATATGATTTTATATGTTATATTATTGTCCATGCGTTATGGGATTTTGCCATCCGATATGTGTATGATGTTAAGATGGTATTATGTCTAAAAAGTATTTGATTATGGGAGTATGATGATTTAATTTGATAAGCCTTGATTTATACTATCATTCCACTATTTCCTTATTATGAATTTATAATTGATATTGGAAATTATATATCCCTACTATGGGTTGATGTCTCAAGTACCTTTAAATGAGAGTTGGATGGCAAATTGAGTAATATTAATATTGAAGTTGGAAAGAGTCTTGGTATTTTCCGGATGGTTTTGATGAGTTAAATTATTGAAAATATTATGTATTGAGACTTCATATCCTTGTCCAAATGTCGTGTTGGTTATGGTTCAAAGCATTGATACCTTGTTGATGTTGAGGAAGATTAAAATATTTTGAGCTAAAATATGTTGAGTTAAAAATCCATAAATTGATATGATTTGATAAATGAGAAAGAGATTTGATTTGCTCTTTATGATAGACCCTTGTGATGTTGTGGTAGATTTCCTAATGCGTTATGAGCTTGTCAAGGAGAAATTTGGTATTTCCCCAAACCTATGTGCCACCGTAGGGTTGTTTGATGATGATATTATTGGCCAGAGAGCCCGATTGTGATTATTTCAATTTTAAGGTCGTACTCCCTAGCAAAGAGTATAACGCTCCCACCAATGGGGGTTTCAAACGTTTGTATTCTATATAGCTCACGTGGGGTTGTCGTTATAGGAAACTCCTCTGTCCATAAAAGTCATGTTTATTGAAATACCGAGTTACTCCGAGTTTTGATGTGGTAAGTCAAGTTGCCTATGGTGATCTATAATGATTTATGAGGTTTTTCTCCTAAATTGCCTATCTAAGATGTTATGAGTTGCATGATTCAATGTCACTCAAGCCAGGTGTGTCATTATTGTCCGTATGTACGTTTTTACGAAATTTATGATATTATTTATATTTTGCATGCGCCCCCACATACTCAGTACGTATCTTGTTCTAACCCACATATTTCTCTATGAGCTACATTCTTACCATGATGTAGGTTCAGGTACTCAGCCGTAGCCGCGGCAGTGATATCTGAGTGCCACATTTATGTTCCTTCAGTGGTGAGTCCTCATGGTTCGAGGACCAAGTTGCTAGTTTTGGTGCTGTTGTTTTGTTATCCCTTTGGTCTGTTGAGTCAGTTGGGGGTTTGTCCCAATGGCTCATTGATTTTGCTATATAGAGGCTATGTCAGACTAGTGTATTGTTGGGTTGGTTTGTGTATTGACATTTTATATATGTACAATCTAACAATATTACATGCCATGTGCGATGTGATATGATATGTACTTATATATATATCCTTAGCGTAGTGTGTATGTTGTTGTGTTGGAACCCAAGGGTAGTATTTTGGCTTAAGGGGTTATCTTGACACTACGTGTAGCCTTGGTCACCATGTGGAATCTCGGGATGATATTTTGAGGCGTTACAATTGGTATCTACCATGAGGGAAACAATGTTGAAATTTTCTTCATGATTGTCTCATGAGTTAATCTTGGAGAGAAAGGCTTACTTATGGAACAAGGATATGGACATCTTAAGACTTATGGTGTATATCAAACAAGTGGAGGAAGAAATTAAGATACAAGCAGAGATGAGTGAGATATATAATAAGAAGTTTCACTATTTAGATCAGGGTGGAGGTCAGCAGTAAAGTGGTAGAGACGGTGGGAAGTGGTCTAAGTAAAGTGTGTAATTCTAGTTCTTATCTGCGAGTAGTGCATCTTATCTAAAACCATCAGGTGACCATAGTTCTTAGTATGATGGTGGTTTTTTAGTATCAGAAGCCTAGTCATTTTCTAGTTGGGCTCAGTTGGCTTCGTCATATACTTTTTAAAGATTTTGTGGTTAGATGTATCGTGGGTTTTATGAGAAAGGGAGGAATAAGTGCTTTAAATATGGTCAGACTAGTCATCTATAGAGGGATTGTTCTTCTAAGGTTACTTATGGGGTGAACAAGATTCATGTTGTTGCTTTATCTTCTCCTGCACCAAAAGGTGCTACTTCTGCTTCTTTATCAGGCACTGGTCAGAACAGTCTGTATATTTTCGTTAGGATTCTGAGGCATCCCACGATGTTGTTGCTAGTATGCTCAAACTCTTTTCTCATGATGTATATTTTCAACTTTAACCCATGTCTACTATATTTTATGTGACTCCTTATATGGATATCAATTTTTGGTTTAATCCTAAATATATTTCAAACCCCAATTCAGTATCCACCCCGATGGGTGATTCCATTATGGATAGAAGGGTCTATAGGGGTTGTGTGATGTCCGTTCATAGTACAGAGATATTGGTGGATATAATTGAGTTGAATATATTAGACTTTGATATGATTTTGGGGACGGACTGGTTGCATTTGTGCTATGCTACTCTTTATTGTAGGACCCGAAGGGTCAATTTCTATTTTCTCATCGAGTCATAGTTGAATGGGAAGTTAGTTCCCTATTGTCTAAGCAAAGGTTTATTTCATATCTTAGAGTCTCGAAATTGGTGTCCAAAGAATGTCTCTATCACCTAGTACATGTTAAGGATTTTAGAGTTAAATGTCCTTCTTTACATATTGTCCTTGTGGTATGAGAACTTTTGAAGGTGTTCCCAGATGATCTTCCTAGTATTTTTCCCAGTAGGGAAATTGATTTTGGGACTGATCTTCTTTCGAATACTAATCACATTTCTATACCTCTCTTTATAATGGATTCAGCTGATTTGAAAGAACTCAAGGAGCAGTTGAAATATCTTCTTGACAAGGGTTTTTTGGCCCCAGCGTTTCTCCATGGGGGGCTCCTGTCCTTATTGTGCGTAATAAGGATAGTTCCCTTCGAATATTTATTGATTATTGCCATCCGAATAATGTTATCGTGAAGAATAAGTATCTACTTTTGAGGATTGATGGTCTCTTTGATCATTTTTAGGTTTCTAAGTTCTTTTCCAAAATTGATCTTCGGCCTAGGTACCACTCCCTAAGATTATATTTTGAATGCGGTATGGTCATTTTGAGTTTTTGGTGATGTCCTTTCTTTTGACCAATGTCATAGCCGTGTTTATGGATCTTGTGAATCTAGTTTTCCTCCAATTCTTAGATATATTCATAATTGTCTTTATTAATTATATTTTCGTATATCCTAAGAGTGAGATGGATCATTTCGATCACCTTCGCCTTGTGTTGCAGACCCTAAAGGATCAACATTAGTATGCAAAGTTCTCTAAGTGTAAGTTTTTGAGTAATTTGTGAATTATCTGGGTTAGTTGTTTCTAGTGAAGGTATCATGGTTGATTTACATAAGGTTGTGATAGTTAAAAAGTTGCCTAGGCCCATGACTCTATCCAATTCAAAGCTTCTTAAGTTTAGTCTCTTACTATAAAAGGTTTATGAAGAGTTTATCTTCTATTGTGGCCCCATTGACTAAATTGACTTATAAAAATGTGAAATTATTTTTATCTAATGCTCATGAGGCTAGTTTCAAGAAGCTGAATGGTAAGTTGACTATTGCTCCTTTCTTGACTCTACCTGAGGCTATTGATGGTTTTGTCATCTATTGTGTTGAGTCACGGGTGGGACTGGGTTATGTTTTGATGTATCATGGAAAAGTGGTTGCATATGCCTCTATATAGTTGAAAGTTCATGAGAAGAATTATTTGACTCGCGATTAGGAATTGTTAGTTGTGGTGTTTGCATTAAAGATCTAGTGGAACTATTTGTATGGGGTCTATGTTGATATTTATTTTTGATCAAAACAGATTATAATACGTGTTCACCCAAAATGAATTAAATCGCAAGCAAAGGATATGGCTCGAGTTACCAAAGGACTATGACATGAGTCTTCACTATCATCCAGGCAGAGCTAACATTGTTGTTGATACTTTTAGTAGGTTGTCCATGGAAATCTTATCTCATGTGGATGAGGAGAAGTAGGATTTGGTGAAGGATATTCACCATTTGACAAATGTTGGAGTTCGTCTCTTGGATATCGAGAATGGTAGTGTAATTATTCTAGAGGTGGAAAAATCATCTCTTAATGTTGAGGTAAAGGAGAAGAAAGTGTTGAATACTATCTTAATGCAAATCAATAACGATTTAGGTAGGTATAAAGTGTTGGTTTTTTAAATTGGCGATGACGGTATTTTGAGGTACCAAGGAAGATCGTGGTTCCCGTTGTGGATGGGTTAGGGGAAGAATTTTTGCAAAAGCTCATAAGATGTGTTATAATATTCATCATGGTTCGATAAAGATGTAGCATGATCTTTTAGAGTTTTGTTGGTGGAATAATATGAAATGGAATGTGGAAAATTTTATTGGTAAATGCATCATAAATCAATAAGTGAAGGTAGAGAACTTGAGGCCCGATGGGTTGACTCAAGAGATTGAGCTACCAGTGTGGAAATGGGAGATAATTAATATGGACTTTTGTACTGGTCTTCCGCGGTGTCGCAAATAATTTGATTTGATTTGGGTTATCATAAATAGGATGACTAAGTCTGCTCACTTTTTGTCAGGGATGACAAATTTTTTTTCTGAAGATTATGACAAGTTGTTTAATAAGGAGATCATGAAATTGCATGGTAATCTGGTTTCCATCTTGTCTAATTGGAGTACTAAGATCTTATCTCACTTTTAGAGGTTGATCCAGCAAGGTTTTGGGACTAAGGTGATCCTTAGTACTGCTTTCCATCGCAGATGGATGGGCGAGCGGAAAGGATAATTCAGGTTTTGGAAGACTAGCTTTGGGCTTTTTTGTTTGATATTTTTTGGTAGTGGTGTTGACCACCTGCCTCTCATAGAATTTTCCTACAATAAATGTTCACTCTAGCGTTGGTATGGCTTCATTTTATGCATTTTCAGGTAGGAGGTATAGGTCTCCTATTGGGTTGTTTGAGGTTGTTGAAAATAAATTTCATGTCCCTAATTTGGTTCACTAAGCTATGGAGTAGGTGAAAAGTGATTCATGATAGATTTAAGGACGCCCAAGGTCAGCAAACGTCCTACGCTGATATGAGGCAATGGGATTTGGAATTTAGTGTTAGTTAGTGGGTGTTCTTATAGGTGTCTCCCATGAAGGGAGTAATGTGATTTTGATAGAAGGAACAACTCAATCCTCGTTATGTCTTTCCATACTTAGTTGTGAAGAGGGTTGGTAATATTGAATATGAGTTGGAGTTACCTTCTAGTTTGAGCTCCATTCACCAGTATTTCATGTTTTGATGTTAAGGAAGTGCGTAAGTAATCCTTCGATGGTTGTTCCTTTGGAAGAGGTTGATATTTTGGATCCCTTATCCTATGAGGAAGTCCCGATGGTGATTATGGATCAACATGCCTGTCCGTTGAAGACCAAGGATGTGGCTTTGGTACGGTTTATTTGGATGAACCAAAAGTTTGAAGAATCAACTTGGGAAGACAACGAGGACATGATGTCCAAGTATCCATTCTTGTTTCCCCTTCAAGGTAATCATGCATCAGATAAGTTTATTCCTTAACATCTTTGTTTTCTAACTTTATTAAAGAAAAGAGTTATTTTCATAGCATTTTCATTTTCTGTCTTTGTTAAAGGTAAGAGTAGAGGTATGTGAAATCAAATCATTTTAATAAATGCCTTGTCCTATCATTCGTGGGTGAATGATCCTAAAAGGGGGGAGCATATAATGTCTGGGGGTTTTGGCCCTTGAAATTTTTTCTAAGTTTGGCGCTCAGTACCCTAGTTACGACTGGACACTATGTGTCATAGGGTGTCGTGACGAGTCATTGGAACAAGTCGTAACCAAACCAGTAGGTTTTTTCCTAGATTTTGTGTTAAGTATGAGTGGCTCACTAAGAGCTATAAGGATGTGTTATGAACCGTTAGGTGTAATCATAGGGTGTCATGTGTATACCCTAATTTGAGTTTTGTGTTGACTATGATTGGACCCTACGATTCCTAGGGTCCCATTACGATTCCTATGGCTGAGTTGTAAGGTCCATATTATAGGGTGCCTTGGTGGTACTTCATTGGTTACAACTCTTGGTGACGAGTCGTAAAGAGTGGATACGAGTAAGGGGTTTACCCATTGTCAAAGGTGGCACTTTTTTAGTATTTCAATTAAGTGCATCCTGGACATTTCCCCTCTTAACCAAATAGAAACCCACTTCTTATAACCTCTTTTTGGTGTAATTAGCACTTAGAATAAATCCAAGTAACTTCATTAACACTCCAAAAGGCTTTCTAAATTCCCTCAAGCAAGTCAAGCTAGAGTTTCATTAAGTTGGTCATCTAAGGGCTCAAGGTCAGATTTCTCTCCAGAGTTCTTGGTGTTTAAGGCATGTTACTCTTGCCTCATTGTTAATTTATTAAAAGCATGTGTTTTACAGTATTATTCATTAGATTTTTGTTATGGGTTTGAAACAAAGGTTGGGGTTTTTGAATGTTTCTAAATTAAACAATGTTTCTCATGGATTATATGTAATTTTAATGCTTTAATTGTGGTTTTCAGCTTGTGGGTGCATGGGTATAGTGAATGAACTAGAGGATTTTGATTTTCCCAAAGTTTTGACTTTTGAAGTGGTTATGACCCCAACCCTATAATATCAAATTGGTTTTTAATGATGAGAACTTTGGGAATTTGTAAAATCCAACTAGTCTTAAACTATTGCATGATATAATGACAAGACCCAAGATGGGGCCTAGTCATGTTGGGTGCCTCAAGCACAATAGGGACCTAAGAACACCTCCCTAATATCCAACCATAACCGCACTATACCTTAAGTCGGATGGACTCCAAACATACACACACACACACATACACATACATATATATACCATAATAAAAAGGAACAATCATAAATCAAATAAAATCAACCGATATCAGCCATAATAACAATACCAATGTCAGGGCTGACACCAATGCCTACATCGCCCATACAAACCCATAGTAGTGTCATAAAGCCTCTATCCGAAAGGAAAAAAAGTATCCGATGGGACATGCCCCCATCCATTGGAAAAAAAAACAAATTCTAAGAAATAACTAAATTATGACGACAAGACCATAACATGAAATGGATCCTTCTTGAGAATGGAAGCTCACCATTTCAATCCAACACAAGCTATCCGCGAATCCAATCACTGAGAACGAGTACTAGTATAGTCGGCTCCTGTATCGTGTTGGGATACATCCCCGAAGATTGGTTAGCAGATAAACACTATCATGAAATCTGGATAAAGATAAAATAATAAAAACTTTTAAAACAATATAAATAACCCTATGCATTCACATCCATAAATATATATAACATTCAGTCAGGGAAAGGTAATCAGGTTTGGCATACATTTAAAACCATTAATTTTTTTCGTGAAGCTTAACCATCCTAGAACCACCGATGGGCTATATGGGTCGTGTTACCCCCTAAATGGGCCAGTGCATCTAGCCACACGTATCAGAGATATCATAGGGGCAGGAGATTCATGTCTACCCTTCACCCTTCATGATACATATATACAAGTATAAATTAGAGGATTCACGTGTATCCCACAAGTACATAGTTGCCATGCCCAATTCTCATGTTGGAAAACATGAGTTTCTAGTGTTCGTCCATTGGACTCACACATTCATGGTTACCTATTACAACCTGCTCTTATTACCAAATTAAAATCATTAGCACACAACCAAACCACCAATTCCACATATTATTAACCAAGTTTATAAGAAGTGGTATTGTCATACCGACTATAGATCTCAAGAAATGTTCTTAACCAATCACCTATGGGATACCCATGTACCCCAAGGACTTGCTATTTATCCATTTAAACCATTTAGCCAATTTATGTTCCTTTATCATATTATACGATGCAAAGTTTTCAATAAAAGTCCAACTATGTAATAAAAGAATTCTCATAGGCACTTATAACAAACATGTTCAGGGCATATACTTTCCAAAACCAACACCAAGTAGCAATTGACCATTACCATGAAACCACGTGTTCAAACCACCATTATAATATGTAAAACCTACATGGGAGAACATAAATCAACCATTACTATAAAAAACCCCAATATATAATTCAAAACCCTAAACCATATCTCAATTGTGCCATGAAAAACATTTATAAAACATGGCATTAATTAAACTAACAGTGAGGGAGGAGTAACATGCCTTATATTACGAAGAAGACGGAGATAAATCACCTCTTTAGAGCCTTTGTTGATTACCTTAAAGGAAACCCTAGCCTTTGCTTAACTCAAAAGCTTGAGAGAGATTAGAGAGAGTTTTTGAGTATTAAAGATTAGAAAAATAGGGTAAATGAAGTACCAATAATGTTTTAGCTTGCTGGGTAATAAGTGATGAAAAGGGAAAATGTATAGAATACCCCCAACTTAAACTGTAAAAATTCCTGTCGGCTGATACGACTCCACTACCCAAACCGTACACTATTATATCAGTAGTACCCACCACTCCTATCCTAGATAGAATGTCTAACTCCAACACTATCCTACATATGACCACCAAGGCCCACTCATACCCAAGCATACAACAAGTACCCTCAATGCATATCATAACAAAATCAAGAGGGGTTGGATACTATCTAACATACCAGATGGACTATACCACTCGTACCCTATCCTCACGACTCATGGTGAGCCACTCGTACTCAGATCCAAGTTAAGTTACAAAATTTTAGATTAAGAGAAGGATAAAAGAAATGACCCATCAACAACCATCCAACCCGTACCCACCAATCTGTAACCACTCCAGAAACTCACCCATCAAACATGGGACAACATTTTAGATGGGTCACCTAACTCATACCTTTACTATATGGCTCGTATGGTTAGAAGTATGATCAGTTAAAGACTAAAACCTTCAAGAAATTCTAATGATCAAATCCCAGGATATTTCAATTCTCTCCCATTGGATTTTTATCCTAGAATGACAGAACAATGCAGTACAAACATGATTTACACCCCAACACCTCCACTCTAACATTTAGCAAAGTTAGAAAATAAGACGCAATAAAATCAATTTTTCCCTTAACAAAGTTTAAAAACAAAAGTATGATGAAGAACACATATCTTCCGTATGAATTCCCAAAGTTGAAAATAGGAACATATACTGGGACTTCATGTCCTCTTCCGCTTCCGAAGTAGATTCTGCAACCTTATGGTTTCTCCACAGAACCTTGACTAAAGTTACATCCGTGGTCCACAACTGAAGAACCTGTGAATCCTAGATCTCAACTCGGACCTCCTTATAAGACACCAAATCTGAGATACCAATATCTCTAGCAGACGTAATTTAAGATGGATCGCCCAAACACTTCCTCAACATAGAAACATAGAACATTGAAAGAATAGAGTTCAAACTAGAGGGCAACTCTAACTTATATGTAACCTTACCAACCTTTCACAAACCAAGTGAGGACACACATACTGAGGATTGAGCTTCCCATTCTTACCTAACTACATCACTCCTTTCATAGGAGACACCCTTAAGAACACCCTATCCCTTACCTCAAACTCTAACTCTCTTCACCTTACATCTGCATAGGACTTTTGGCAACTTTGACCAGCCTTAATACTTTCCCAAATCACTTTCACCTTTTCCATGGCTTGGTGAACCAAATCCAAGCCAAACAACTCTACCTCACTGACCTAAAACCACTTAATAGGAAATCTACATCTCCTACCATACAAGGCTTCAAATGGAGCTATCCTAATGCTAGAATGATTGCTATTATTGTAATAAAACTCAATAAAGGGTAAATACTCAACCCAACTAACACCATATTGAATCACACATACACGAAGCATATCTTCCAATCTTACGAGTCAGTGAACTATATTAAATCAAGTTGATGATGTGTACGAGGAACAACAATCACAGAATACATATTTACCACTTCCCACTTCAAAGTGGGATACTGAACTCCTGTAATATACCACTAGGCCTCTGGTTCTCAACTTTAACCTGCTAAAAATTTAAACACTTTGCTACAAAATTTGTAATATCTTTCTCATACCATTCCAACAATAGATTTTGATTAAGTCATGGTACATTTTGCTAGCCCCTGGATGAATTGAATACTAAACACCATGCGCTTAAACAAAAATTCACTACCTTAAACAATCAACACATGAAACACATAACCTACCCTAGCAACACAACAAACCATCTACCCCTTGGATGAAAACCTCTACTTTCTGAACCTTGACTTCTTCCTTAAGCTTAACTAGACTTGGATCCCTATCTTTCTTTTTATTTACTTCAGTAACCAATGAATATTCTTAACAATACTAAACCTATAGACTGCCTTCGGCTGACTCAACCAGCTAAACACCTAATCTTTCAAGTTGATGAGCTTCCCAGACTAACTTTTTCTTATCCTTATCAACATGAGTAACACTATCTATAGATGATCTACTAAGGGCATCTGCCACTATATTGGCCTAGACCGGATGATACAACACTTTCATATCATAATTTTTTAATATCTTTAGCCACCTTCTTTGTCGAAGATTAAAATCTTTCTGCGAAAACACATACTGCAAACTTTTTTGATTCATGAACACATCAACATGATTCCTATAAATATAATGCCTCTAAAATTTCAAGGAAAAAATAACAACTTCCAACTCAAGATCATGGGTAAGATAGTTCTTATAATGGGGTTTATGTTATCTAGAGGCATAGGCTATGACCTTAGCTCTCTTCATCAATGCACAACTAAGACAAACTCTGGAAGCATCATCATAAACTATAAATCCATCTAGAAAAGTTGATAATGCTCAAACTACACTCTTAAATGGGTGTAAGCAATCATCATCAATATTAAACCCAACTATGTTGGGGTCAAATCCCTTAGGGAATATGGTATGAACTCAAGTCGTTTGAGATTTAATTCACTAATAGTTTAACATTTCCTGAAATGGGGGTTTAATTTCACAAATGATTGTTTGTCACTTTAATTTTGATGTTTGTAACAAAGATTTTATGAAATAACCAAAATTATGTTCACTAGGGCTTACGGTACATGACAGATGCTAGAGGTAACTCAAGATTCTTATGGTGGTTAGGAGAACAAGCTATCTTTATCGATGATATGCTTAAATATCTCTCGACCTATTTAATCATCTAATTTGCTAATCCTCTCGGACTTAGGGAATTTTTGTTCACTGTCCAGGTTTTACCTCAGGTTAACCAACCTTTTTACAGTGCTGATTATTAAACTAAGCATTTCCGAGTCCCTATTGATAATTCACTTCCTACTGTATATGGTTTATTTTTGAAGCAAATCAAGCAGGGGTGTCTACTGTTTGGAATCAACAGACGTTAATTAAAATCTCATAATTTCAAAAAATCGTGACACCTATTAATTCTTGAGTATTTAGCACCTTATCACGACCTACCTTAGATCTCATAATTCAAGTTAACAGAGTGTAGCCACTCATGATGCAAACAACGAAACACGTAATTAAATTCAAGATTGAGAATATTAACTTACAGAGATGAATAATAATTGGTGAATCATAGATTAGATCACAAAGAAAAATCCCCAAAATAGTTGTGTTGTGGAATCAAAAAAGATAGAGAAAGAAATATCAAAAAATATTCTCCAAGACCAAAGTATCGAACTCTCTTTAGAATAACAATGATGATGAATGAATCCTTGAATAATGCCTTAGAAAACCCTAAAAGAAAGCTTTAAATACTTCAACCTAAATAAGGAAATAAAATTAAAGTTGCTGATTTTTCTCAGAATAGACGACGATATCCGTGACATGTTATTAGGAGTCTGACGACTTACCACATATGTCGTCAGCTCCTCTGTACTTTTGGCTTCTGTTGTCTAAGGATGACGATGACGTTAATGCCTTATCACCAACCTGACGGCTTATCTCTGGTGTCCTCAGCTCCTCTGCAGTTTTTGATCTTGCTACCTAAGGGTGAAGGTGATGTTGATGCCTTATCACCAACCTGATGACTTATCACGAACGTTATCACTAAAATGTTTGTAACTCTCGTTGTCTGTTTAAGGATGATGACATCCTTGATAGCTTATCACCAGGCTGACTACTTATCATAAACTTCGTTACCAACACATGTCCTTTATTTTTCTTTACTTTTCAGTCTTTTTACTTTCATTATTTTTGGTTCTCCTACATCTCAACATTTACTGCAAAAATCAAAGAAAACTAATCAAAAACATATAGAGTTGCTCAAGACCTTACATTTTTTTAGAGTTAAAAGCCTCAAATGTATTAGCGTAGGCTCACACATCAATACCCTCAACTTAAACAATTGCTTATCCTCAAGCAACCATAACATATCTAATAGAATACAAAGTAAAATTTGGCAGCTAACTACTCATAGTAGTTCAGACAACATTCACTATCTCCAGGGTCAGTCAATTTTAAAACTCACTATTGTTGTTTTGAAAAACAACCGTGCAACTAACAAGAATCAAGATACGACAAAACTTCAGCAATAACAACCATACCATACCAAGATCACATTCATCTAAACAAATAAGTAACTAAAAACATACACAGTGTGCCCTCACAACAAAGAAGTCCCTTTTTCACTCATATCAAAATTCAAATACATAAACAGAGGGATAAAACAAGACTCACTCTTAGAAGAAAGTTCTAAACACTGCATGTCAAATGCCATAGGCTTGCCCTTATAGTCAGTATCAAAGTTTTCAGAGAGGTCAGTTAGGATCACTATAGGGATTTTCTTAAGCTTTTAACGTATGGTATTCATGCATATTTTAGAGTGACTATGCCTCCTTGACACTACACTAAACTCTCGGGGTTTCAACTCTTAACCTTCTTTTCTTTCCCTTTTTTATTGATCACACATGCTCAAGATGGATGCAGTTTTTTCAATTATCACATTATCTTTTTATCATCTTTTACACAACTTTCTCATTTCTTAATCCTTTTTCACTATACCCAACTTTTATTCTTTTCTTTTATTAATTCTCTCTTCATACTCATTTTGTATCACGCACCCCTATGATAGCCACCCTCAACTTAGGTTATTTGCCTAAGTCAAGGTGCACATTGTCCAAGGAGAACCAAGGCCAAAACAGGTTCATTGTGATGTAAATGAGAAGGTGAGAGGTGTCTTAGAAAGAAATAGGATAATTAGGCTCTCACAAGGTTCAAGGGATATTATTCATATTTGGAAGGTCATTTAAGCTAAAAGTGGACTAATCATAAAAAACGACCTATGATCCTTTCCTAACTATTATCCTATGACCATGGCAAGACTAACCGGGCAAGTTCTAGATTCAACACATAACGGAAATTGAGTAAGACCTTACACATACATGGCACACAAGTATCTTGCATATTACTACTTATCCGATTCATGTACTTGTTTAACAAAGGTTATTCAGTTGCCAAACTAATGCCACAAAAAGATGCACAATGGTCATAAATGGATGCAATTCATACAGTAGACAATATATCAGACCAATGGAGAGGTACTCAAAAATAGCAAAATAAGCTAACTGTCTTTAGTACTTGTATACTCCTAATTATCTACAAAATATGCTATAACAACCTACCCTACACCCTCAACTTAAGATCAAAAATAAACTGCTCTAAGGGTTAGGGTATACCTGAAATGGATAAATCTCAGGGGTCATGGGTTGCCTCCCATGTAGTTCCTGATCATCATGGCACGACTTAGGTATCTTGATTACTTTAGACTTCATCGAGACAGATAATGGTGATACTTTTCACTGATTCTTTTGGGCTAATATAAAGCTTGACACGTTGTCCATTTACCTTGAAGGTACTGTCGTCTTCATTTTCAAGTTCCACTACTCCAGATGAGTGAACATGACTAACTTTAAAAGGGCCTGACCCCCTAGATTTCAGCTTACCTGGGATCAATTTGAGTGCCCATAAGGCATTGTGCTCCACCTCTATTGGTAGATGGCAAGCTTTTCTATAGACTAGCTGAAATGGTAACATGCCAATGGGTGTCTTGAAAGCAGTCCTATATGCCCACAAGGCATCATCGAGCTTTCGAGACCAATTTTTCTGGCTAGCATTTATCATTTTGGCTAGGAGGGCTTTATTCTCACAATTTGATACCTCCACTTGCCCACTGGTTTATGGGTGGTATGGAGTAGCCACTCTATGCTGTTTCACCTCATATTTTGCCAAAGCTGCTCGAAATATTTTGTTGCAAAAATGAGATCCTCCATCACTTATAATAGTACGTAGTACTCCAAAGAGAGAGAAGATGTTCTTCTTGAGAAAAGAAATAACCCTCTTCCCTTCATTATCTAACAAGGCTACAGCTTCAACCCATTTTGAGACATAGTCAATAGCAACTAAAATATACTTCATCCCGTACGAGCTCACAAAAGGACCCTTGAAATCAATGTCCCAAACATTAAATAATTCTACTTCAAGCATCTTAGTCAAGGACATCTCATGTCTTTTAGAGATTGACCCCTGCCTCTGGCATTTTTCATATTTCAGTACAAACTGGTGGGCATCCTTGAATAATGTTGTCCAATAATAGATACTCTGCAACACCTTCCTAGCTATTCGACCACCTACGTGATGACCCCCGAATGGGGAAGGATGACATTCTTCTAATATGTATAATACATCCACTTTCGGCACGTATCTCCTTATAATATTGTTTGCACATCGCCAAAAAAGGTGTGACTCATTCCAGAAGCAATGCATCACATTATGCAAGAACTTCTTCCTTTGATGGAAAGAAAGGTTTTCTTAAAAGACGTCACTCACAACATATTTTGCATAATCCACATACCAAGACAATTTTTCCATAGCAGCAGCCAGAAACTCCTCATCAAGGAATGCATCACTTATGTTTATTTCATCATTACATTCCTATTCACCTTCCATTCTAGACAGATGATCTGCAACCTACTTTTCACAACCTTTCCTATCCTTGACCTCAATGTCAAATTCTTGTACCAGTAATACCCATCTGATCACCCTTGGTTTAGCATCCTTCTTAGCCATCAAATACCTCAAGGTAGAATGGTCGGTGTGGACCACCACTTTGGTCCCAAGAAGATAAGCTCTAAAATTCTCAAAAGCATACACTACAGCCAGAAGTTCTTTTTCAATAATTGTGTAATTATTTTGTGCTCCATTCAGTGCTTTGCTGGCGTAATAAATCGAATAGAATAGTTTGTCCCTCTTTTTTCATAGTATAGCTCAAAGGGCAACACCACTTGCATCATATATGATCTCAAATGGTTTTTCCCAGTTAGGTACAATAATAATAGCGGCCTCAATCAGCTTCTTTTTAAGGCATTCAAATGCCTTCAAGCACTCGTTATCGAAGAAAAATTTCACCTCTTTCTCTAAAAGTTTGAAAAGTGGATTTGCAATCTTTGAGAAGTCTTTTATAAATCTCCGATAAAAGCCATATGTTTAAGAAAACTACGCACTCCTTTTACTAAAATGGGAGGTGGTACTTTCTCAATAATTTCCACCTTTACTCGATAAACTTCTATCCCTTTTTAAAAAATTTTGCGGCCAAGAATGATGCCTTCCTTAACCATGAAATGGTATTTTTCCCAGTTAAGCTCTAAATTAAATTAAACACATCTTTGCAAGGCTATATTTAGATTTGCTGAAAACATCTCAAATGAATCTCCTACTATAGAGAAATCATCCATGAATACATCTATGGTTTCCTCCACCATGTCAAGAAAAGATAGATATCATATACCATTAAAAAGTGGCAGGTGCATCACATATCCCATATGGCATCCTTTTAAATGCAAAGGTGCCATATGGGCATGTGAACGTCGTCTTCTCTTGATCTTTAGGATCAATACATTTTTGGTTGTATCCATAATAACCATCCAAGAAGCAATACCACCCCCTGCCAGCTAATTGATCAAGTATTTTGTCCATAAAGAGTATCGGAAAGTGTTCTTTCAGAGTCCAAGAATTTAGCTTGCGGTAGTCCATGCAAACTCTCCACCCAGTTATAGGCCTGGGTGGAATCAACTCATTCTTTTCATTAGAAATCACCATCATACCCCCTTTTTGGGTACGCATTGAACTGGGATGGCCTACTTGCTGTCATAAATAGGGTAAACCACTCATGCATCCAACCACTTTATAATATCCTTCTTAACCACCTCTTGAATTGGTGGATTAAGACAGCATTGATGCTCTATGGTTGGAATACAATCCTCCCAAGCTAAATTTTATGCGTGCAAATTCTCGAGGGAATGCCAATAATATCTGCGATAGTCCACCCTATAGATCTCTTATGCCTCTAAAGTACTAAGATAACTGTATTCACCTGTTGTTCACCCAAATCAGCTAAAATAATAATAGGTAGCGTGTTCCCATTTCCTAGAAACACGTACCGTAGGTGCCCAGGAAATTCCTTCAATTCCAACATCAGAGGCTCCTCAATAGATGGCTTGGCTAGTGGCGTTGGTCGATTAGCCAGGTCAAAGTCTAGATTTTTAGCAGCATAAGGATATGAACCCATGCTTGACAAGGAACAAATGGTCTTTTCATACTCCCCAATTCCTTCACTATCATAATTTATCATTACTGCGGCTAAAGGTTCGATAACAAGTTGCTTAGCTATGGGAACCTTCTGTTTGTCCTCATAATACACATCAACTACTGAGAACACACTCATATCTTCATGCCTCATCATTGATTTGCCCACATCAAACTATACCACTTTATCGTTCATTCTAAATAAGAGCTAATGTTCTCTCAAATCAATCAGTGCACTTTTGGTTGCAAGGAAAGGTCGACCCAAGATTATGGGAACTTTGAAGTCTATCTCATAATCCAGAATGACAAAGTCTGTAGGGAATATAAAGTTGGACACCTTTACCAATACATCATACAGAATGCCAATAGGTCGCTTCACTGACCTATCCATCATCATGAGACTCATGTTGGTGGTTATGGGATTTCCTAGACCGAACTTTCTATAAATAGCCAGTGGCATCAAATTAACGCTTACACCCAGATCACATAGTGCTTTGGTGAATTCCATAGTTCTAATTATGTAGGGAATAGTGAATGTACCTGGGTCTGGCATTTTTGTACTAAGGTCTTTGTAGAAATAGCTCTACAAAGGTGGAGATCTGCCTCCAATTCGTAGATCACCACTCATTTCTTAGTCATAAGGTCCTTTATGAATTTCGCAAATCCTGGCATTTGATCAAGTGCTTCAACCAGGGGCACATTTATTGTCAATTGCTTGAGCATTGGCTTGAATTTGCTGAATTTGGCATCATCAGCCTTCTTCTTCAATCATTGAGGAATGGGAGGCGGTGGCCTAGGGATAAATTTCAACACCACTTCCTCTTCTTTTATCTTTTCCTTTTCCAAAGCATCAGTAAAACTATCTATCTTATCAGAATCCACTGGTTTGCTTTCTTCAGATTCATTAACAACCATATCACTATCTACAGATTTGCCCATAGAAGAGCTAGGTAAGATCTTACAACTCCTAGTGGTAATCGCCAAAAATGAGCCATCATTCCGTAGATTCTAAACCCTATCACTAGGTGAAGTACCACTTATTATCTGGTTCATGGTTACAAAAAGTTGGCTCATCTACAGCTCCAACTGCTTGATAAAAGTAGAATATGAACTAACCAACTGACTCAGGGTAAAGAAGTCACTCTTCATAGTGGTTACCCCCGAGTTGGTAGCCTCAACTCCCTTCAACAATTTTTCCATTATGTTTTCCATGGACATCTTGTTAAATCTAGTTGGTGGAAAATCTTGACTTTTAGAAGGAACATACAAACCACTCCTATCATTATTGTTTCTCCAGTTTCCTTGCTCCCTATCTTTATAATAAGGCTTGTGATAAATGTTCCGACATTGATTCCCTTAGCTATTTCCTTGGAAACCCCCTGATTATTAACATAATTTGCCTCCTCATCTGTATTACTAGCAACAGTGCACTGAGATTCCACAGCCATAACCCTTTCAGTCTTGCCTGATAGCAAGTGTTTGGTCAGCAATTCCATCTGAGTCTTTAAGTAAGCCATGTCTTGGTCTCGCTTCTCATCCCTTCTTCACTGCTCGGTAGTCATACCACCAGAAAAAGTTAGGGTAGCTACCACAGAATCCATTGTATGCTAAGCGAGACTCGTTTTGGTCATTCTATTCAGCATGTCTGAAGAATCTTGAAAAGAAAGGTCAATGAACAAACCACCTACAGCATTTTCTACAATTGTCTTTGTCACAGAGTTAAAAGCTCTATACAAAGTCTCTACCAAGTGCAAGTCCGTCATGTTGTGGTTCGAACATTGTGCCATCTTCTTCTTAAATCTCTCCCAAGTTTTATGTAATGCTTTAGTTGGGAGCTTCCTGAAGTTACTTATTTCGTTCTTCAACTGTACCCTCCTAAAGGGTGGAAAGAACCTTTCTAGGCATGCCTCTTCGAACTATCTCCAGTTGTCTATAGAATCAGGCTCCTACTTATTTAACCACATTGTTACCTCCCTAGACAGAGACAATGGAAACAATCTCAATCGGATCACATTTTGGCTGACTCCCAGATTATCAAAAGATTTGAAAATAGTGATAAAGTTCACCAAGTGCATGCTCAGATCATCACCAGGCAGGCCTCCAAACAACCCCTTCAGATTCAGGAGTTGGATCATGGTACTTGTTATGCTGAATTTTACACCAAGTGGCAACGGTGGAGGAATTATAGAACCCGTTGCACCTGCTCCATCCATTCCTTCATCATCATCATCAACCTCGTAATGGATAGGCTATTGACCATACCTTCCTCTAAATGGAAGGTTTCTATTAAAATTTCACTGCACTGGTGCAGCAATTTGCTCAACTCGCCTTAGGTTTTGAGGATTCAGCAATTCCTCATCACCCAACTCTTTAGCATCAGGGTTCGGGTGATGTATGTGTTGACCTTAGTTCGTACGTTCACCTGAGCCTTGGGCAAGGCTGCCAGTCTGTCAGCCTGTTGTTGTTCTTCTATTCTCCCTATCAACTGTGGTTTCGGATTAATTGGTAATAATGGTTCTCCGAAACTTCTTATTTTTGACTCAAACAACAAGGAACCTGCAATAAACAACAACAACAAATTAATGTAAATCTAGGAAACCTAAGTAAAAGTCAATTAGCGCACATAACTTTCAATTTACGACTGTATTCCCTGGGAAAAATGTCATTTTTGATAACGCTCAAACTAAACTCTTAAATGGGAGTAAGCAATCATCGTCAATATAAAACCTAAATATGTCGGAGTCGAATCCCACAGGGAATATGGTGTGAACTCAAGTTGTTTCTGATTTAATTCACTGTTATTTTAACGTTTCCTGAAAGAGGGGTTTAAATTTCACAAATGATTGTTTGTCACTTTAATTTCGAAATTTGTAACCAAGATTTTATGAAACAACCAGAATTATATTCACTAGGGCTTACGGTACATGACAAATGCTAGAGGTGACTCAAGATTCTCATGATAGTTAGGATAACAAGCTATCTTTATTAATGATATGCTCAAATGTCTCTTAACCTATTTAAGCATTTAATTACCTAATCATCTCGGACTTATGGAATTTCTGTTCACTATCTAGATTTTACCTCAGGTTAACCAACCTTGTTACAGTGTTGATTATTAAACGAAGTATTTCCTAGTCCCTGTTGACAATTCACTTCCTACTGTATATGATTTCTTTCTCATGCAAATAAAAGTAGGGGTGTCTACTGTTTGCAACCAACAGACATTAATTAAAATCTCAGAATTATCAAGAAATCCTAACACCTATTAAACCTTGAGTATTTAGCACCTCATTACGACCTAACCCTAGATCCCATAATTCAGGTTAACAAAATTTACCCACTCATGATGCAAAAAATGAAACACATAATTGAATTCATGATTGAGAAGATTAACTTATAGAGGTGAATAATAATTAGTGAATTATAGATTAGATCACAAAGGAAAATCCCCAAAATAGTTGTGTTGTTTGAATACAAAAAGATAGTGAAAGAAATATCGAAAAATATTCTCCAAGACTCAAAGTATCAAACTCTCTTTAGAATAATGATGATGATGAATAAATCCTTGAATAATGCTTCAGAAAACCTTAAAAAAAGCTTTAAATAGTTCAACCTAAATAAGGAAATAAAATTAAAGATGCAACTTTTTCTTGGAATAAACAATGACATCCGTGATAGCTTATCAGGAGTCTGACGGCTTATCACTGATCTCGTCAGCTCCTCTGCACTTTTAGCTTTTGCTATCTAAATCAGACAACGATGTTGATTCCTAATCACAAACCTGATGGCTTATCACTGATTTCATCAGCTCCTTTGCAGTTTTTGCTCTTGTTGCCTAAGGCTGAGGACGATGTTGACGCCTTATCACCAATCTGATGGCTTATTACGAACATCATCACAAAAATGTCTTCAACTCCCATTCTCTATTTAAGGCTGACGGCATCCTTGACAGCTTATCACCAGGCTGACGACTTATCATGAATATCGTCAACCACACTTGTCCTTATTTTTCTTTACTTTTCATCCTTTTTGCTTCCATTATTTTTGGTTCTCCTACATCTCAACATTTACTACAAAAATTAAAGTAAACTAATCAAAAACAACTAAAGTTGCTCAGGACCTTACAATTATTTAGAGTTAAAATCCTCAAATATGTTAGCGTAGGCTCACACATCAATAGTCAATACTGGGGTTGAAGTGAGTCGAGTCTTCAACTCCTAAAAACATTTCTTGTAAGAATCTGACCATAAAATTTAACTTTTTTTCTAAGTCAATCAAGACATGGGAGATGCAATAGAAGAAAACCCTTCAAAAACCCATTAGCAATAGCCAGCCAAACAAAATAAACTTTTGATATCTGAAATGGGTCTGGGCCAGTTTCTCACTACTTTTATTTTCTAAGGGTCCACTAGAATGCCATCACCAAAAACAATATGGGTAAGGAAGGCTACTGATATTATCCAAAATTTACAATTACTCAATTTGATGAACAACTGATGAGCTCTAAGGGTCTACAACACTATTCTTACATGGTCTGCATGATCATTTTAACTACGAGAATAGAAAAGAATATCACTAATGAAGACTATGACTAACATGTTTAGGTACTGCTTGAACACTCTATTTATCAAGTCCATGCAAACTATAGGGGCATTCGTTAGTCTAAAAGATATAACTAGAAATTTGAAGTGACCATGCCAAGTTTTAAAAGTTGTCTTGGAAATGCCATATTCTCTGACTCTGAGTTAATGATAGTTAGATCTAAGGTCTATCATCGAGAAATAACTGGCACACTAAAGTTGGTTGAATAAGTCATTAATCCTGGGGAGTAGATACTTATTATTGGTTGTGACTTTGTTTCACTGACAATAATAAATGCACATTCTAAGAGAACCATTTTTCTTATGCACAAAAAAGACTGGAGCGCCCCATGGGGAAACAGTTGGTCTGATGAATCTCTTATCTAAGATATCCTTAACTGTTCTTTCAATTCCTTATGCTTAGAGGCAGCCAATCTACAGGGTGGAATAGAGATAGGCTGAGTATTCAGAAGGAGATCTATTCCTAAGTCAATTTTTCTTTTAGGAGGAAATTAACGAAGATCTTTAGGGAAAACATCTTGAAATTCCCTTCCTGCTATATCTAATGCTATACTTTGAGTCTCGGAACTAAAGTCTTTGACTCGCATAAGATTGTATATCCACTCTTTGATATTATTTTTCTTACCTTAAGATAAGAAAAAATCTCACCCTTAATAATAGAGGTGCTACCCATCCATTCAATATCTGGTTCATTGGGAAACTAAAACCAAACGACTCTATTTCTGGAATAAACAAACCCATAGCATGAGTAGAGCCAATCCATGCATTGAATGACATCAAAATTAGTTATCTCTAATTCCACAAGATCAACTGAGGTAACTTTCTGAGATACTGTAAACAAGAAATTTTTGTATTCCCATCTTGCTATAATATATTAACCTACTAGGGTAGACTCTAAGAAAAATTCTGCCAAAGATTTAGGAATGACACCAAAATCGACTACCATATAGGGGCTTATAAAGAAAAGAAAGCACTACAGTCTAATAAAGCATAAAAATAGAGATAAAAGACCTGTAACGTACCCATAACTATATTATAAGAACTTTTCTAATATTGCTAGATCTAGAGGGCATATAACCTATTCTGATGCTACCCACTGGTTTTGGCTAAAAGTGGCATCATAGTGAGTCGAGTGACCGACTAGAACTGCAGGATGGTTGGACTAACCCTCCTCACTATTCTTTGGGCAATATCTAACTCTGTGGCCCTACGTTCCACATCCAAAACACACATCACTGCTACTCTACACACAACCTAATGATGCCTGCCATATTTCACACAGAGAAGATTAGTATGACCATTATTCACACTACCATGGGACTTGAAGCTTGGTACCTTATCCCGACTATCTATCCTAAAATTAGGCTCTGATGCACTAGCTGAAGATTGAGTTGGGGCTGAAAACTTTTGATGGAATCAGGAACGGCTACCACCTTATAACCTTGGTTGGGAAAAGTTAAAACTAACTATTCTAACCCTCTTATTCCCTCTCTCTCTCTTTTTCCTTAAGCTTTTATTCTTCAATCTACTAAGAATGAACCATAAGTCTATATAAGTCCATCTTCTTAATTAGCATGGTATTCCTACACTCCTTAAATACACTATCAGCTGAACCAGACATGAACTTACTCATTTTAGACCTGTTATCAGCCTCTACATTAGGAGCATACCTCTCCAACTGAGTAAACTTAAGTGAGTACTCCTCCACACTCATACCACCCTACTTCAAGTTGATGATAACCTGAATCTTAGCCTCTCTTAACTCGAATGACAAGAACCTATGAAAAGTTGTGGCAAACTCCTCCCACTCAAAAGGCCCAGCATCAACACCATGGTCCTCTTTCCACTTCTTAAACCAGATATGAGCTACATCCTACAATGATATGCAAACAACTATAAACTTTCACTCAAAGTGAAGCCCATGTTATCGATCAACTTTTGCAGCATATCCAAAAACTCCTATGGATCCTCTTCTGACATAGATCCCAAAAATGGAGTGTTATTCATTTTGGTGAAATCTTGAATCATAGTTTCAGCTATATTTTTAACTAGATTGGCTAGAGAAACAATCTATTGATTTTTTTGAGTATCTATTAAATAGGCTAAGGTAGTAAAAACATCTCTGAAATTAGCATGAAAGACATGTTTGTTAAGGGGATCTTCCTAAACAGGCAATGGTGTAGGCTCGTCCCCATTCCTTCTTCAATTATTTCATCTGGAAGGCAGGTTCAGTAAACTAAATAAAGGATAAGATCGAAAGAGATTTTAAATAGAGGTCTTTCTCTTTCACATGACATGAATACTAAAAGAAGGGAAACTTTTCCTAAAACATCATGTAGCCTGTTATCTATAAGTATGGTGCTCTTTACACTCATGCAGAAGACTATACTTAATGCGACTATTAGACACCCAAAGGACTGCAATACTAGGCTCTAATTACAAATTCTTTCGCAACCCGAGGCCTACCCATAGTCATGACAACGGTGCCTACAATCATAAATGATCACAAGCTAACCCATGAGCTAGTTCCTACTTCAATAAATGAATAAATTAATAATCATACATATGTGCGGAATATAAACAACTAAAATAATACAAATTTGAATTCTAAAAATGTGATTTAATCATAAATCTGAAGCATCTGGTCAAATACTGAAAGAAAACTGTCAATTTCTAGCAATATGGAAAGGACTTATAAACTGAATAACTATCTAACTGACTGTCTAATTGTTTGAAGGCCTCTAACTGGATGAGGGGTTGATGGGACGGGCGCCGAACTAACTTTGACTGATTGAACATAATGAAATACTAAAGTACTAAATGAGATATAATATGTCCTGGATAGATGACACACTACTATGATTGTTGAGTAGCATTGGCTGTCTAACAAGGATTGGAAAAATGAACCTCCAAACCTATGATATAAGACATCATAGTGCAAAGAAGAGTGTGCGGTCACTTCTTTGAATGTACTGGTATATGAGATGACGTCTGGCTGAAATGCACGAGATAGTTGAGCATGAATGCATGAACATAAAATATCTAATAATGCAAGACTAGGTAAAAATAATATTCTAAAATAATCTTTGAAGTGAATAACAGAAATATGTATATGTAATGCCTCTTATTTCTTAAGCTTAACTTAACTCTCGGTTAATGAGTTGTCCATTATAAAATTTTGAAAAACTTACTATTTTTAATTTTAGAACATTTCATTGCATAGAAAATTGAATTATCTTTCCAACGATATAAAAATTACCTAAATCTAATAATCGAGTAAGAGTTATGGCTATTTTAAGTTTAAGTCATTAAACACCATAATTTAGGCCAGTAGCGCGTCACGGAGTAAGACAAAATGACAATTGTCAGCTTTCAGTGACGTAATGTAATATCGGTGCATCGCACCAATGCTCATTTTCATAATTGTCAATTTCTAATGAGCCAATGCGATTGAGCCACATTGCGCCACCAGCCACATTCTCAGTTGTCATTTCCCAGTGGCTTGGTACGATAGCAGCGCATTATGCCATGGCCCAAAATTGGGTTTTTCAGTATGAATTTTTAAGTCATTCTCAGGGTTAAATAGGTATTTTTCCATGGACCTATTCAGTCAAAACACGAAATCTACCTCTAAATAACCCATTATCTCATCATTTATTCACTTTATTCAAAGATTAAGTCATTCTCTCTCAAATGGGGCTAAACCCTAGCTTCAAGAAACCAGAAAAAACTCAAGAATTCCTCCAAGAACCTTCAAGAATTAATATTCCAAGGTATGTTAGGTGTTCATCTAGGGGTTCCTTTCACCCATAGAGACCATGAATCCATTTTCAAACTACATAATGGTTAAATTATGAACTTCGATGCTTGAATTAAATTGAATTCATGTTCATTTTATTGTTGGGTTTTAATCTATAATTAAATTACATTCTTTAATGAAATTAATCATTCTATGTGTTGAATTACATGATCTTAATGATAAACCCTTTAATTTGCAAGTTGACTTATGTAGCCATAATGACTATATGTTTTTATTATTGTATAACCTAAGCCTGCTCCCCATGTGTTTGATAAAATGCCTATTTGAAAGAAATTGTTCCATTTTGACATGTTAACATGTATTCCCCATTCATGTATAAGTGGATCCAATACAAGTGTTTGATTAAATGCCTCTATAAGTGAACTTTGGACAAGTATACATTGTTATGTTTTTCATGAATATATTATTCTTTATTTTTCATGATATCGAGTCCTAAGGTTATTTAATACCTGGCAATTTAGCTGTGTACCTAGAGCCAGTGTCAGTTATAGAATATCAGTCATATCACAATCAGTAGTATTCTCAGTCAGTTATAGAACTCAGTAGGACTTATTTAGTTACAAAAGTAAGGAAAACTCAATAAACTCAACATTAGTCAAGACCAATTCAGTATACGTAGTTCAGAGTCTTTCAGTTGAGAGTAGGATTCTACATCAAGTAAATCCATGGATAGGGGCTCACCTACCAGTAGAGGGTGTGATCTGTAGAAGCAATCCTTGCATTCCAAAACTGGATAGCTAGCATAGTTTAGACATTAAACCTGCCTGTTGAGGGTTGATAAGGTGTTTTAACCTGCTAGATGAGGGTTCCACTATTCTCACTAGAGTACCTGTCATATGAGGCTAACTCTTCAGTGCCTTTACCCGAGGCATGGTAGTGACACCCTTCCAACGGGGGTCACAGGTTGGACCTCAACTTAGTTATTCTATTTGGGGCATGTCGGTTAGATGATTAACTCCCACAGTCTCAGTCTCAGTCTTCAGAATAGAACTCAGTACAGTTCTACAGAATCAAGACTGTCAGATATGGTCAACTAGTATTAGTAAATTAGTTATCAATAACTTCAGATATTAGTCACTCAGTATCAGAATTTAGGACTTAGCTTCAGACAAGCTTAGTTACAGTATTTATTTATATGTGCATTAGTGCATACTCAGTTTTTAAAGCTGGATCAGTTATCCATGTACTCTCATATTCAGTTACTCTATATCATACAGTTATTTATTTTTTATGCATATGAACCATTGTATTTAGCCTTACCTCATATATAATACCAGTATAATCCAAGTACTAATACATACTCTTTCTTTGAACTATGATGTCTCATATCATAGGTTCGAACGCTCAGGTTCCCGACCGCGTATAAATAGATTTAGATTCAGCCAACAGTAGAAGATTAGCAGTGAGTCCTCATCATTTAAGGATACTCTTTTATTTTGTTATTTTAGTAGACTCAGTATTTCAGTAGATGGTCTTAGTTGGGGTATTGTCCTATCAACTCCATTTTCAGACAGTTTTAGATTAGAGTCTTTTCAGACTAGTTTTTAGATAATGTTCAGTTTTACAAATTATTATTTCAGTTGATACACTTTATTAGTAATTATAGATATTGAACCTTATGGAATTTCATCCTATTATTCTATATTTATTACAGTATCATAATTCAGTGCTCACAATAGATATCAGTAATGGGTTAACTTGTGGTCATTCGGGGTCATAAGCACCATGTATCATCTAGGGTATAGACTCGGGGCATTACAAACTTGTTATCAGAGCCTAAGGTTCAATAATATCCTAGGAAGAATGAAAGTCATATTAAGGAGAGTTTTGTGCATGGGTGTGTAGCGCGCCACACTTATGGATAGGAGGCTATGAGATGTTTATGAAAAGTCTCCCTTCTTTCAGTATTCATGTTGTGTGAGTGAGCATGAGCTTAAGTTAAACTCTCAGTCTAATCCATTTCCTCATTTTTATTTAATGAACATACCTCTAAAAATGATTAACGAAAGAAGAACCAGAAATCAATCATCACCTCATCTCGTTCAGGCAGATCCCCTGGATGAGAGTGTCTCCCATGCAAAATTTAAAGCTACATTAACTACTCTATCCAACTCCATTGCAGCTTAGAATAATGGTCAACTGCTATTCCAGCCAATCCAATGGCCAAGACTGCTGCAGCTAGGATTTGGGACTTTACCAGAATGAATTCTCCCCTATTCTCAGGATCTAAACTAGTAGAGGATACACAAGAGTTCCTCAATCAGATTCAGAAAGTCACAGACATCATAGGAGTGACTTCCAGTGAAAGTGCTGAGTTAGATACCTATTAACTACAAGACGTGGCTCATACGTGGTTTAAGTAGTGGAAGTTAGACAGGGGCATAGATACAGAGCCCATTGACTGAGAAGAGTTTGATACTTTTTTCCCAGAGAGATTCTTTTCTTTAGATATGAGAGAAGCCAAGGTGTTAGATTCATCAACCTTAGGAAAGGTAGTATGAGCATAAAAGAGTATTACCTCAAGTTTACTCGATTATCCAGGTATGCTCCCCATGTAGTAGCAGACAGTCGGTCCGGAATAAGAAAGTTCGTATCTGGGGTATCAGATAGTGTGGTTAAAGTGTGCTGAACAATGATGTTGATTAATAAGATGGACATATCTAAGCTTATAGTACATGCTTAGCAGATAGAAGAGGATAAAAATAGTAAGAGAGAGGGGCAGAACAAGAAAGCTAGAATAGGTAGCTTTAATTTCAATCAGCCTAAGTCAGAGGGCGATAACCATTCCCATTTTCATCAAAAATATTCAGTTCCAGCTCTGTCCTCAGCCAATGCTCCAGTACCTACATTTAGAAATGGTAACAATGATAGGGCGCCAGGATCAAAATCTCAGGGTAGTATTGGTAGAGCTCAAAGAAATCCTCTTTGTCAGACATATGGAAGAAACCATAAAGGTATCTATAGAGCTGGTAGTGATGTTTTTTCGAGTGTGGTAAGCAAGGCCATAGAGTCAGAGATTGTCCTCAGTCAGGTTCTCAAGGTCAACATACTTATTCTTCAACTCAGTCAGGTCGCTCAAATCTACAGGGTACAGCTACCAGTGCCATTAGTGGGCAACGCCCAAATAGGCTCTATGCACTTCAGTCTAAACAAGATAAGGAAAATTCTCTTTATATGGTCACTGGTATGTTACAGATCTTCCATTTACATATTTATGTATTGCTACATCCAGGAGCTTCTTTATCTTTTGTAACTCCTTATATAGTTGTTAACTTCGGAGTCAGTCCAGAAATCCTAGTCGAGCCTTTCTCAGTTTCTACCTCAGTGGGTAAATCTATCATAGCCCGACGTGCATACAAAAATTTTCTAATTATGATATCTTAGAAATTTACTTCAGCAGACCTTCTAGATCTAGAGATAGCAGATTTTGTTGTTATTCTTGGCATAGATAGGATCCATTCATGATATGTCTCAGATGATTATGTAAATAGAACTGTTCATTTTTAGTTTTCAAATGAACCAGTCCTTAAATGAAGAAGTAGTACCACATATCTTAAGGGTTAGTTTATTTCATACCTTAGAGCACGAAAAATGATATCCAAGGGATGTGTCTATAATCTTATGCGAGTCAAGGACTCTAGTTCAGAAACTCCCAGTGTTTAGTCAATTCCAGTAGAAAATGAATTCTCAGATGTGTTTCCCAACAATCTTCTTAGAGTTCCTTCCGTTAAGGAAATTGACTTCAGAATAGACTTTCTTAAAAATACTCAGCTCATATCTTTTCCGCCATACAGAATGGCACCAGCAAAACTCAAAGAGTTAAAAGAATAGTTAAAGGATGCCCTAGCTAAGGGATTAATTAGACCCAATGTCTCTCCCTATGGCACACCAGTTCTATTTATGCATAAGAAAGATGATTCTCTCAAAATGTGTATTGAATAACGTCAGTTGAACAAAGTCATAGTCAAGAATAAATATCTACTTCCCAGAGTCAATAAATTATTTGACCCACTTCATAGTGCTAGTCACTTTTCTATGATAGGCCTCAGGTCAAGCTATCATCAGCTTAAAGTCAAAGAATGTAATATTTTGAAAATAACTTTCAAAACTCAATATGGTTACTTTGATTTTCTAGTCATGTTCTTTGGTTTTAGTGATACCCTATCAGTTTTCATGGACATAATAAATCGCGTGTTCAAACATTACTTGGACATGGTCGTTATAGTCTTCATTGATGACATTCCTCTCTATTCCCATAGTGATAATGATCACACAGATCACCTCAAAATTGTACTTCAGACTCTAAGAACTCATTAGTTGTTCACCAAATTCATTAAGTGTGAATTTTAGCTAAGGTCAGTAGCATTACTTGGTAATATTATTTTCGATGATCGCATTAGATTTGATCCTCAAAAGACTGAAGCAGTGAGAAACTGTCCTAGACCCATCTCTTCATTAGATATTAGGAGTTTCTTAGATTTAGCTGGATATTACTGTAGGTTTGTTAAATGGTTTTCATCTATTGCATCCCCCATGTTCCGATTGACTCTGAAGAAAGTCCAATTTTTATGGTCAGATTTCTGCAAAAATAGTTTTTAGGAGTTGAAAACTCGACTCACCTTAGCCCTAGTTTTGACTCTACCAGATATTTCAGATGATTTTTTTGTATTTTGTGATGTATCTAGAGTAGGTTTCGGTTGTGTCCTCCTGCAGAGAGGTAAGGTCATAGTCTATGCCTCTTGACAGCTTAAGCCCTATGAGAAAAATTATTTGACTCATGATCTTGAGTTATAAACTTTAGTGTTTTCCTTAAAGATTTGGAAGCACTATTTCTATGAGGTGCATGTAGATTTGTTCACAGATCACAAGTGCTTTTAATATGTCTTTTCTCAGAAAGATTTAAATTTATGTCAGAGAAGGTGGTTAGAATAATTTAAAGATTATGACATGTGTGTTCTTTATCATCCGAGCAAAGCCAATGTAGTGGATGATGCTCTTAGTAGACTGTCTATAGGTTGTGTTGCTCATGTTAAGGATTGTAAGAAGAAGTTAGTTCAGGAATTTCATTAGCTTGCCCAACTAGGTGTCAATTTAGTCGATTTAGCAAAAGATGGTGTGTGGGTTCAAAACAGTTTTGAATCCTCTCTAGTTTCTGAGGTAATGAAAAAGCAGGATAGACATCCCAGTCTTGTTAAGTTGAAAGAGTCAGTCATAGATCATAAAGTAGAGGTTTTCTCTAAAATGGGAGATGGTGTATTGTGTTGTCAGGGTCGGCTATGTTTGCCAGGTGTAGACAACTTAAGGAAATGAATTCTTATAGAAGTGTATGGTGCGCACTACTCGATTCATCTAGGAGTCACTAAGATGTACCGTGATTTGTAAGAGATCTATTGGTGGAGTGGGATAAAGAGGGATATTGTAGAATTTGTAGCTTAATGCTCTACAAGTCAGCAAGTTAATATTGAGCCCCAGAAGTCTAGTGCGTCCATGTAGGAGTTCAATATTCCTATATAGAAATGGGAAGAAGTGAACATGGACTTTGTGAGGGGTTTGGCTTGTACTCATCGTCATCACAATTCTATATAGGTTATCATAGATAGAATGACCAAATCATCTAATTTCTTGCCAGTTCATACCTCCTATTCAGCCGAGGCCTACACCAAACTCTATATCATAGAGTTGGTCAAGTTATAAGGAGTTCCAGTATCCATTTTCTCAGATACAGGAACCTAGTTCACCTTTTATTTCTTGAATGCATTCCAAAAGGGTTTAGGTACCCAATTTCATCTCAGTACAGCCTTCCACCCTCAGACAGATTGTCAAGAAGAAACGACCATTCAGACTCTAGAAGATATGCTAAGTTCATGCATTGTTAATTTTAAGGGTAGTTGGGATGACCACTTACCTTTAATCGAATCTTCATTCAATAACAACTACCATTCTAGTATTCAGATGGCGTCATTTGGGGATTTCTATGGTAGAAGATGTAGGTCTCCAATTTTTTAGTTTGAGGTAGGTGAGGCCATAGTAGTAGGGGCTGACCTAGTGTCGAATGCCTTAGAGAAGGTTCAGTTAATCAGAGAAAGTCTTAGGGCTTCCCAGAGCTGACAAAAATTATATGCAGATATGAGGAGAAAGGATCTCAAGTTTGAGATTGATGATTTTGTGTTATTATAAATCTCTCCCAATAAAGGAGTAAATAGGTTTGGCAAGAAAGGAAAGATCAGTCACTGATATATCTTTCCTTACAAAATTCTCAGCCATTTCAGAAAGGTAGCTTATGATCTTGAGTTACCTTTGGATCAAGCCTAAGTGCATCCAGTATTCCACGTCTCCTTTCTAAATAAATGCATTAGTGACCTAGCAGTCATAGTTCCCTTAGAGGATGAAAATATTCAGAATGATCTCTCTTTCGGAGAGGTTCTAGTCCAGATCCTCAATCATCAGATTCACAGACAGAGGAACAAAGAAGTTCTCTTAGTCAAATTTCTTTAATGAAATCTGTTTGCAGAGGGAGCTACTTGGAAAGCAGAAGAAGATATGCAGACAAAGTATCCTCACCTCTTCTCTGCAACCTTAGATCCAGTTTAAGGTAACAGTCTTCCTTAGCTTTACTCAGTTCTATGTTCAGCTATAAATATAACTTGGTATCCATTACCATTGAATATTTAGTCATGCATTTATGAATTAGTTTAGTCATGTGCTCATGCATTAGATATGCATGTTTAGTATGAAACCCCAGCTTATCATTAGCTTCAGTCATAAATTCCATGAATTAAATATCCATTTTTAGTGTAAGAGCTTAGTTTGTCAGTAGCTCAGTCATGTACTCATGCATCAGATGTGCATATTCAGTGTGTAAACTAAATCTATTAGTGTCTCACCTTAATCAGTCTCATTCGAGGACGAATGTTTCCAAGGGGGAGATATTGTAATACCCCATATTTGTCAAGCTTAACTTAACTCTTTGTTTATGAGTTATCCAATATAAAATTTCTAGAATGTTAGTATTTTTCAGTTTAGAGTCTGCCATTGCATAGGAAATTGAATTATCTTTTCAATGATATAAAATTTACCTAAATCTGATAACTAGGTAAGAAGTAATGGTCATTTTAAGTTTCAATCATTAAAAACCATAATTCCTGCCAGTAGCACTTCACAAAGTAAACTAAAATGGTAATTGTCAATTTTCAGTAAGGTACTGTGATACCGGCATGTCGTGCAAAAGCTTATTTTCATATTTGTCAATTTCTAGTAAGCCAATGTGATTTTACGACATCGCATTGAGCTTACAGGTCATATCCAGTATTGCAACGCGATTCCAATGCATTGTTCCACCATCCATATTCCAAGTTGTCATTTTCCAGTGGCTTGGCATGATAGCGGCGTATCGCGTCAGGGCCCAAAATTGAGTTTTTTAGTTTGAATTTTTAAGTCGTTCTTAGGGGTAAATGGGTATTTTTCCATGGCCCTAATCAGTCTTAACACAAAATCTACCCCTAAATAACCCATTATCTCATCATTTATTCACTTTATTCAAAGATTAAGTCATTCTCTCTCAAAAGGGGCTAAACCCTAGCTTCAAGAAAAAGAGAAAACTCAAGAATTTCTCCAATAACCTTCAAGAATTAACATTCCAAGGTTTACTAGATGTTCATCTATGGGTTCCTTTCAACTATTTTCAAACTACAAGATAGTGTAATTATAAACTTCCATGCTTGAATTGAATTGAATTCATGTTTATGTTATTGTTGGGTTTTAGTCTATGATTAAATTACATACTTTTATGAAATTAACCATTGTAAGTGTTTAATTACATAATCTTCATGATAAACCCTTCAAATTGCAAGTTTATTGATGTAGCCATGATGAGTATATGTTTTGATTATTGTATAACCCAAGCATGATCCCCATGTGTTTGATAAAATACCTATGTGAATGAAATAGTGCCATTATGACACGATAGCATGTATTCTCCATTCATGTATAAGTGGATGCATTACAAGTGTTTGATCAAATGCCTAGTGAACTTTGGACAAGTATACATTGTTATGATTTTCAAAAGTATATTATGCTTTATTTTTCATGCTATCGAGTCCTCAGGGTATTTAATACCTGACAATTTAGTTATGTAACTAGAGCCAGTGAAAATTACAGAATCTCAGTCATGTCATGATCATTAGTACTTACAGAACTCAGTAGAACTAAGTCAGTGATAGAAATTAAGAAAACTCAATAAACTCAGCATCAACCAGTCTAGTTTAGTATATGCAGTTCAGTGTCTTTCATTTGGGAGTAGGATTTAGTACCAAGTGAACCTAAGGAGGGGGGCTCACCTTCTAGTAAAGGGTGTGATCTCTAAAATCAATCCTTACAATCCAGAACTATGTAACCAGCCTAGGTTGAGACATCAAACCTGCCAGTTGAGGGTTGGTGAGGTATTTTAACCATCCAGATAAGGGTTCTACCATTCTCATTGGAGTACCTGATAGATGAGGGTAACTCTTCAATGTCTTTACCCGTGGTACATTACTGACACACTTAAAACTAGGGTCACGGGTTTGAATCCAACTCAGTTATATTATTTAGGGCATGTCGGTTAGATCATTACCTCCCACTATCTCAATCTCAGTCTTCAGAATAAAACTCCATTTAGCTCTACTAAATCAGGACTGTCAGAAATAGTGAACCATTTTACGTAAATTAGTTATTATTAACTTCAGATATAAGTTACTCAGTATCATAATTCAAGAATTATCTTCAGACAATCTTACTCACGGTATTTATTTATATGTACATTTATGCATACTCAGTTTTTTTATAGCAAGATCAGTTATCCATGTACTCTCATGTTCAGTTACTCTATATCATACAGTTAGTTATTGTTCATGGATATGAACCCTTGCATTCAGCCTTACCTCATCTACAATACCAGTACATTCCACATATTGACGCATACTCTTTGTTAGAATTATGGTGTCTCATATCATAGGTTTGGATGCTCAATTTCCCGACTGCACATAAATAGATTCAGATTCAGCCAGCAGCAGTAGATTAGCAGTGAGTCCTCATCATTTGAGGATATTCTTTTATTTCATTATTTTAGTAGACTCAGTATTTCAGTAGATTGATTTTGTTGGGGGATTGTCCCATTAACACCACTTTCAGACAACTTCAGATTAGAGGCATTTCAAACTAGTTTTCATACAGTGTTCAATTTTATAGATTGTTATTTCATTTCATACACTTTATCAACATTTACAGATTTTGAACCTTATAGCGTTTTAGCTTATTATTATGCATTTATTACAATATCATGTTTCAGTTTTCACACAAAATATCATTCATGGGTTAGCTTGTGGTCCTTCAAAGTCGTAAGCAACGTATAGCATTTGGGGTATAGACTCGGGGCACTACAGTATAACTGAATAACTGATAGTCTGTACACTTGGTCTAGTAAATATGAACTGGCTTATATTGTATACTAAACTGAGACAATAGGAGGTATTATCTTACTCATATGCCCCAATATTAGCTAATCTAGGACCAACTTATAACCCTACGTAGAAAGGTGTCAGAATCGTTCCACAGGTAGTAACACTAGCTATGTGGATCCACTAAACTAGTGTCTCAAAGAACTAAAGAGTCACCCTCAACTGGTAGATGCTCTAATAAGATATATTTCACCCTCAACTGGCAAGTAAATACCTTGGCAACCCTCAACTGGCAGGTAGATATCTCTAATTTATGTTGGCTACGCAATTCTTTAACTGAAGGATTGTTAATAAGGGTCATACCCTCTTATGTTAGTTGTACCTTTATCCCTGAGTTTGATCGGTGATAAATCCTACTCCAAACTAAACTGACATTAGGACTGGACTGTACTGAATTAAATACAACTGAACTACAACAGACATTGCTCATCATGATCTAGTCATAATAACTGATTGAATAATGATACTTATGGTTTAACTAAAATTAATTCTGAGATGCTAAAATTGTGTAAAACAAATAGGTATCAGGTGTTCATAACATGCCAATACTGAAAGATCATTGAATGCAATAAAAAGCTTAAAAATTATAGAGAAGGATCATGGTTCAAAACACATAGGCTTAGACATTCCATCAAAAATGTAGATATAATAAATTTAAACATGGTAATACTTTATAGGGTAAACAACATGATTGTATGACTAAAATCATAATTTTGAGGTCTAACATGGACTTCATCTGTAATAGGACATGGAAAACTAAAATTCAAAGAATGAGGAAATCAAATCTTGCATGGGATCTTACATGGGTTGAATTAAATTTACAATCACCATAAAAACATGAATTAAACCAATCTTAAGCAATATAAAATGCCATAATAATAGAATAGTCAATTTTTAATTGAAAAGAGGGTCTTTGGGCTCCATATGTGAAAGGGACCCATGAAGGAACACCCCACATACCTTAAGCCTCTTTACTTGAAAGAAAAACCCTAAAATTGATGCTTTATTAAAGGTTCTTGAACTTGTGGAACTTTAATTCTTGATTTCTTGGGAAAAAAAGAAATGAATTCTTATTTTAGGGAAAGGAGTGGTTTTTCTTGAATTGAAAGTTTGAGAAGAAGGGCAAATAATGCCCTAATTAATGCACCAAGTCATGATATAAATGATTCAGTTGAGGAGTAAAAGACCCAAATGGACCTCATTTATTTAAATTCAAAATTGGATGTAACAAGCATACCACGATGCGGTCCTATTATGATCGTTCATTTTCTCACCCTGACACGGTCTATATGAGAATGCAAATAGAGCTGCAACATAGGCTTATCATAATGAACCACTAGTTTTGTGATCCAAACCTCATCCAAAAAATTCAAAACTAATCTAAGACATACTTTTTATATCACTTAATTGAATCAACTCAAAACCTATTATCTCAGGGTCGAGAAGACAAAAATAAAAATCCTCAAAGTTAGTGGTCTTAAAAATTACTAAATCCTAATACTTAGTGCAAGTTTCAGGCCTTAAGCCCCTTATACGTGTAACTAAAAGCTTAATTGAGCTAAGATTATTACATGGTATTATAAGTTCTATTTCTTGTATGTTTTTTGCAAATTGAACCTTTCAATTTATGGGGCCTAGTTTGGTATTATTTATTGGGAATAGTTGATTACTGTATATTCATTATTATGGGTAGCTCATGATAGGATGATGATGGACAGGTATTGAGATTTGAGCTATGATTTTGATTCTATTTTTTATGGTAATTATATTATAGATAATTATCTCATATTTAGATATTATGATTAGGGATCCTAATTATTCCATCAATCATTCCTACATGATTACGAGGGCTTGAGATGTTAGAATGACTAACTTTGATTGTAGCTTTTAGTAAGCCTGGCATACCTATATACATACTTATATATCTAGTTATGGTACTACTGTATATCCATTTTTCCCTGTTTACTCAAAGAGTATATGCAATTCCTTGACCTCGTATACTACTATATGCCATTTATCTACTCTTTATTTTTATATTGGCCAACGATATATGGTATAATGCTTTAGTGCTCAAATAGGGTTAGAACAGGTTAGTTTTTCCTTATTGCTTCTCTAGCTTCATTATGTTAGATTCCTAGATAATTTCATGTAATTCATATTTCGGCTTTAAATATTATTATAATTTCATTATCATTGGAGCTCATGGACAGTTTCCTACTATGTACCACATGTTTGGTACTCGTACTACTTTTGTAAAGCCTACAAATCAGAGTAATTATTATTGTTTTTATTGTATGCACCATATAGAGTAGTTATGGATCATAGATTTGGGGTGAGCTCATAACATTTGGAGCATTAATTTGCTCAATCTTTTTTATTTAGACTGATCTCTATATTGTATTCACTGAAGGATGTACATGTATATTTATTTAGTAATTGACATCTAAAAGTTTAATTAGATACCTTAAGCATAGTTTGGGTAGATTTTTCCTAAAATGGAATTAGAGGATTTGAGTAGGCTCTTAACCCACCATAGGCTATGATACATGTTAGTCTTGTGTGAACCTTTATGACTATTAGATTTTTCGAATGGGGTATTATGGTAATAGTGAGAAATCTTAGTACTTAATGATATTGTTGGTATATGTGAAGCAGGACAAAATTTTTATTCTTGCTACTGATTATACTCATTATGATAGTAATTATAGTTATGACAGTTCAATTCTGAATCTTGATAATATTTATTATTTATTCAATTCTGAGTCTTGATGATATTTATGATCGATTTAATTCTGGTTCCTTATTATATTTATTTTTGGTTTTGTTCAAGATGATGATAATGAATATTTAATTTTTAAATATGGTATGAAAAATGGTGTTATCTAATATTACGATGGTTAATGATGGAGAGTCCCTAGTTGACTAAAATGGTGAATAGTAGATAGATGGTGCTTAGATGATAAATAGAGCTAGTGATTAGAGAAAATCAATGGATAACTTGTGGATTGTTTAACAATGTTGGTAAATTTATAAGTGATGGTATAATGCCAAATGATGTTGAATTATAAGATGATGGTTGAATTATGGTGATGGTTTGCATAAATTATGCATGAATAAGTTATTCCATCCCTCTGTGTGCTCTCAAGTTATATAAGAGGTTGTGATGAGTTCTTCACTTTTTTGTACCAATTGATGTATGGGAGTAAATTTTGTATTTATGCTTGCACGTGTTTGATCTCTTTACGTATTATTCTCATTATTGTTTTGGTTTATTTACCAATGATGTTTAGTGATAATGGAGATTATTCAAGTTTGATTCTGTTGCTTGACTTAATTATTTTATCTTGCAATTTATCATCTTTAAATCATGACTTAACTTAGTCTCCTGATGATATCTACTGAGTACCTATTATTTTTGTTCTCATACTACACTTATGTAACTGTTTGGTGTATATTTAAGTACTAGTTCTTGTCAATTGACCATTCTTCATATAGGGTTGATCTTTCAGAGATTGGGTGAGCTCTAGGATTTCCTAGTCACCTATTTCCTTCTATCTTATTATTATTCAGTCTTTTATATCTAGACAAATGTATTGACTTTTTTCTAAGTCATTTTGTGCTGTATTATTGACATTAGATATTGTTGTACTAGCTCTAGCAGGTCATGGGATTGGTATTTATGTGTTAAGTAATTTATCTATTCAAACACTATTTATTTATAACATGTATTCATTTAATTTAGCCTACGTTGGGAAATTCCTCCTAAATTAACCTATTGTATTAGCACTAGGGTAGTTTTTGGATAACCTACTGGCGGGATTTAATAGCTGCCATCATGACTCATAAATTAAATCATGATAAATTATTATCAAAGCCTGGGTTTCACTAGTATTGTTAGTACAAGAAAGAGTGTCTTGTAGAGTGTTGTGGATCAGAATGATAATGTTTGTTTACTATATTAGGGAGGCTATGGGACATTCTTAAGAGTTCTTCACTTCTTTTACCCATATTGTACTAGGAGTCTGAGTTGGTTTGTAGAAGTATTCCCTTAACTTTACTCTTTTGCATATGGCTAGGACACGTGCTATCACTACATGAGATAACGGCTCCGCAATTGAGCCCAGGGATCCTACTCTTTTTCCTATACAACATAGATATCATGGATATCCTTGTGATGTATCCCCAACTGGGAGCCAAGATAGACGGCCTTTCCCATGCCTTATTCCTGCCCTAAGTTAGAGATTTTTCTACCCTAGCCAGTGGTGGTCTAGGGACCAGCTCATGCTTCACCCGAGTTTGTTCCTTCTTCATTTCTTTGAGATGTATTGATTTATCTTTTGAGGATAGTTGGTGGTATGTCGTTCCAAGTGGTACTTATGTAAGGATACAACTCATAGCTGCAGCTCCTAGAGTTGAGGTTCCTCCTGCATTGGTAGTTACTCAGGCGATAGTTTCCTAGCCAATGGTTTCTAAACCTTCTATGTATTTTTAAGAGTATAAGATATTGGGTAGATTCTTGAGATTGGCCCTGCCTATGTTTTTTGGTGCTTTAGGCGAGGATGCATATGAGTTTCTAAATATTTATGAGGATAGGCTTCGTGGTTTGTGCCTTATTTAGACTGTTGGTGTAGAATACACCTTATTTTAGTTGGACTTATCTACTCGTTGCTGGTTGAGAGGTCATATGGATTCTTGGCAAGTTGGATCTTATCCTTTTTCATGGACTCAGTTCTCTGAGACATTCTTGGAGAAGTACTGCCTCGTAGCCTTAGAGATCATTTGATGGATCAGTTCCCTAGATTAGAGGAGGGCTCCATGATAGTTTTAGAGTATGAGGGTCATTTTCACTAGTTTTCTAGGCATGCGACTTTGATTTCGGACAATGAGTATGAGAGATTTTAATACTTTATTAGGGGGTTGAGTCTCCCTATCTATAGGTATAATAAGATTTTAGTTGTTGTGGCTAGATTTTTTGATATATTTTTGGATCATGCTCGAGTGAAAGAGAAAATGCATCGTGAGGCCCAAGAGGACAGCAATAAGAGGGCTAGATATTTGAGTAGTTTTAGTAGGAGTCATAGTAGTTCCTGATTCAGAGGTAGTATTTTTAATGATGGGTTTTCTCTATATCCTTCCTATTAGCCTCAGAGTCATCCTAGTCGACTAGTTCTAGCAACTCTTCAAATTGTTCGCAGAGGTGAGTCGACTGCCTATGATTTCCTCAGTCAAGGTAGTGGTCAGTCTTTTAGGGTCCATCCTTTATTTATTCTAGTCATGGTGATAATTTTGGGTTAGCCAAATCTTTTGGTTCTGGTTCAACTTAGAGGATTTTTTATGGTTGTAGGTATTTTGATTATTTTGTGTGTAAGTGCCAAAGTCATAGGGCAATTAATATGTCAGCATAGGGTGTTTCCCCTATTATAGTTATTTATCCTACAATAAGAGGTAGTTCTCATGGTCGTGGGGGTGGTTCCTGGGGTACTTGAGGAGGTTCTCAGGCAGGTAAGATTGGAGGTTGGTTAGGTACCTAGCTAGCTGGTGGGCACTGTCACTTGTACGTAGTACCTGCTAGACCTATTGTTGAGACTTCAGATATTGTTCTTACACATATAATTTTGGTGTGCCTCCAGTTACCCTTTGCTTTATTTGATCCGAGATCCACTTATTCTTATATTTCTACTTATTATACAGCAAGATTAGAGTTGTCTTATGATTCATTATTTGTTCCATCATATCAATCTATTCCCATAGATGATTTCTTAGTAGTGGGTCATGGTTTAAGATTATTTGGTATTACCTTTAGTTGTGCTAATACTTATATTAATGTTCTTATTCTGGATATGGTGGGTTGTGATGTGATTTAGGGCATGTACTAGTTATCCCTAAATCATGCAGTCACAAAATATTTTTCTAAGATCAATACCTTAGCCATGCTCAGCGTACCCCAAGTCGTATGGCAGAGAGCTATTAGCCATGAGTCAATGAGGATTATCTCTTATATGTGTTCTAGTAGACTTATATCTAGGGTTTGCAAGTCTTATCTTGCTTATATATGTTATACTAGTATGGATAGTCCATCATTTGACATTATTCTTGTTGTTTGTAAGTTTCACATTATTTTCTCTACTAATCTGCCTAGTATTCCCCGTATCCATGAGATTGAGTTTGCTATTGATCTCAAATTTGTCACTCGACCTATTTCTATGGTACCTTACCGTATGGCTCCTATTAAGCATAAGAAGCTAAAATCTCAGCTTCAGTATCTTCATGGTAAGGGTTTTATTAGACCGAGTGTGTCTACTTTGGGATCTACTATGTTGTTTATGAAGAATAAAAATGGTTCTATGCATATGTACATTGATTAGAAATGGTTTAATAAGGTGACAGTAAAGAACAGTTATCATATGGCTCGTATTGATGATTTGGTTAACCAGTTTTCTAAGATTCATTTAAGGTCTGTTTACCATCAGTTAAGAATTGGGGTTGAGGATATCCCAGAGAAATCTTTTAGGACCCGTTATGGTCATTATGAGTTCATGGTGATGTATTTTGGGTTGACTAATACCCCAAAAATGTTAATGGATTTGATGTACTGAATGTGCAAGCCTTATTTGGACTTCTTTTTTATCATATTCATTAATGACATCACTGAAATATTTGAGGATTGTGCTCTAAACTTTGAAAGATCACGTATTTTTCACCAAGTTCTCCAAGATTATGTTTTTTCTTGAGTTAGTGATATTCATCGGAGGTGTGGTATCTAAGAAAGGGATTATAATAGACCCAACAAATATTAATGTGATTCATGATTGGGCCATACCTATATCTCAGACAGAGGTTGGTAGCTTTATTGGTTTTACCAGCTTTTATAGATGCTTTGTTGAGGTTTTTCCTATTATTTTAGCCAATATGACAAGATTGACTCAAAAGGATGTTTCTTTCTGATAGTTCGAGGAGTGTGAGTCAAGCATTTGAAAGCTCAAGGACTTTCTCACATTAGCTTTTGAGTTATCTCATCTAGTTGAGGGTGAGGGATTCACAATATTTGGTGATGTTTCTGGTGTTGGTCTAGGTTTTGTATTGATGTAGTAGGGTAATGTTACTACTTATGCGTCTAGATAGCTTATGATGAATGAGCAACTAATCACTCATGATTTCGGGTTGGCGGCGGTAGTTTTCACTCTTAAGATATTAAGGCATTATATTTATGGTGTACGTTGTGAGATTTTCATCGATCTTCACAGCAATCAGCATCTCATGACCCAATAGGAGCTTAATGCTTGATGGCATAGATGGATGGAGTTTCTTAAGTATTATGATATTTCAATCTTGTATAATTCGAGAAAGGAAAATATGGTAGCAGATACCTTGAGTTGTAAGACAAGATTATGGGTAGCATGGCCTGTATTTCAATTTCTTAGGCCGTTAACATGAGATATTTAGTCCTTAGCTAACTTTATAGTTTCCTTGATATTTTAGATCATAGGAGGATTTTTTCTAGGGTTTGAGGATCATATTTGTGTTCCTCAGATTGATGACTTGATTTAGGTTATTTTGATTTAGTCTCATGGCTTTAGATATTCTATTTACCCAGGTACAACCATAATGTATAGAAATTTGCAACATTATTATTAGTGCAGAGATATGGTAGACTTCATAGCTTGTTACCTTTGTTGTCAGCATATAAAGGCCTAGCATCAATGACCGGGTGGTTTGACTAAGAGGTTACCCATTTTGGAGTTGAAATAGGAATAGATTACTATGGATTTTGCTAGTGGTTTGCCTTGCACTACTCATGGTTATGATTGTAGATTGGTCATTGTAGATCGTTTAACCAAGTCAACATATGTCATTCCTATTTATATGACTTTTAGAGCTGAGAGATTAGCCTATATTTATATTTGGGAGAGAGTTTATTTGCATGGGGTGCCTATTTCTATCATATCAGGTTGTGGTTTTGTGTTCACTTCGAGCTTTTAAAGAGCATTTCTAGAGGAGTTAGGTACTTAGGAGTATTTGATTAAAACCTTTAATCTAGAGATAGATGTTCAGCCTGAGCATATTACTCAGGTTCTTAAAGATATGCTCTGAGCCTATATTATCAATTTTGGAGGCAAGTGGGAGCAACACGTAGCCTTGGTAGAGTTCGCATACAACAACTATTATTATTTGATTATTTAGATAGTGCCTTTTGATGCCTTTCATGGTAAAAGATATCATTCTCCAGTCGAATCGTTTGAGACGTCAAAGGTTAGATCCCGCGGTACTAATCTGATTCAGGAGTCCTTAGATAAAGTTATGGTTATTCATGATAGGTTGAGAGTGGCTGAGAATAGGCAAAATACCTATGCAGACCGTAGACTTCGTGCCTTGAGATTTTGAGTTGGTAATCGTGTATTCCTTCATGTATCGCTTATAAAGGATGTAAAGAGTTTTGAGAGGAAGGGCAAGCACAGTACGAGGTTTATTGGACCTTTTGAGATTTTCCACACCATTGGTGAGGTAGCTTATGAGTTAGATTTAACTCCAAATTTTCCAATCATTCAACAAGTTTTCGATGACTCTATGTTGCGGTGGTATATTCTTGCTCCATCTTATGTGATTAGATAGGACTCAGTCCAGTTGGATGAGTGTTTGACCTTTGTACGTGAGTCGATGCTCATTTTTCCTACTGATGTGAGGTAGTAACACACTTGAGAGATTCCTATAGTTAAGGTTTTGTAGAGACATCGCCTAGTGGAGGAGGCCACTTGGGAGATCGAGAGCGAGATATGGGTTCATTATCTTCACCTTTTTGAGACCTCAGATATTTTGTGATCCTTAACTTTCGCCGATGAAATTTCCTTTAGTAGTGGATATTCTAATGACCCTTTAGGTTATTTTCAACATTTCTGCATATTTTATCCATTAAAGCTTTACCATAGCTCCCCTAATTAATTTATGACTTGCTGGAATTGATAGTTCGATTACAAAAAAGTTTTGTAGTTTTTAAAGACAATTCCCTATTTTGAAGTCTTTGTTATTTTGAAATTGTAATTGGACAAAAACATCAGTAAAACAATTTTGGATGCAAATTTCAAATGTATCAGTAGCTCTGGATTATCGATTTTATGCTAGGTAGACCTTTGGTTTGGGTCCCAAGACACCCAAACTTATTTTGACCTATTGGTTGAAAAGATTAAAATAGGAAATTTTAGTGTGGGACCCACATTTGGTTGAAATAGCCTCATACGTAAAATATGAATTTGACATAGCATTCAAAACATCGCATTTAGTTTTGTTATTTAGTTCAGTTGCATATATCAAATTCCAAATGAACCTCGAGGCCTTAGTGGAAACTTGGAAAAATTCTAAGTTTCAGTTGTTATCTTGAAACACGTTGTGTTTTGGCCTTGGAAATTTCTTGAGATTTGAGCCTTCTATTGATCATAAAACTTACCATACTAGTTGTATGGTATGGTTATGGGCTTAGGGACCCTAGTCGTATACTGGTAAGTGTAATATTGGCCAAGTTCTATACAAGGTACGAGAAGATTCCATACGAGTCATATGTTTATATGATGAGAGGTAGGGTCCAAACCGATGTTATCCAATGCCCAGCCATTGATCTTCTTCCTAGGGTACGACTGAAATGGTACTGGTCGTATATTGATGATACCAGTTGGGCAAATGATTCATGTGTTGGACAGAATGTTGTGTCTAACCTACTGACTTAGTGACGACTGGATGTTACTAGTCAATGTTGTAGTGACATCTTAGAGGATTTACTCATAAGTTGGGCTAGGATTTTACAGTTGAAGTTAGGGGTATTCTGTATATTTCCCCTCTTAAATCCTTTGGACCCCATGACATAAAACATATTTGGATGTTTCATTAACCTATTATTCTTATTCAAACACTCTCTAAACACTCTAAAATCTCTCTTACGCTCTTGGTTCAAGAAAAGGCTAGGTTTTCTTCAAGACAATCAATTAGGGGCTTTCAAGAGTTATTATCTCTGTCTTCCTTGGTTTCTAAGGAATTTTACTCCTCCCTCATTGTTAGTTCAACCAAAAACATTTTTTAATGAATGGTTATCTTGGTATTTTCATGGATTTGTTTGGTGTTTTGAAATAGATGTTTGGGGTTTTGGTTTTTCATGGTTGGATAATGTTTTCCCATGGTTTTCTTATGTATTTTCATGTTATAATTATGGTTTGAACATGTGGTTACATTGACATGGCCAATTGATACTTGATTTTTGTTTTGGGATCTATACGTCCCCAACATGTTTGTTAAAATGCCAATAAGAATGATTTTGTCACATAGTTTGACTATTTTTGGAATCTTTGCATTGTATAATATGGTAATGGAACTTAAATTGGATTTGATGGTTTTAAATGGATTGAAAAGACATTGGTGTCCATGGCTTTGGTTTAACTTGAAACATTATGGGGTACATGGGAATCCCATAAGTGTTGGCTAATGACATCGCTTGCAAGCTATAGTCGGTATGACGATACCACTTTATAAAGCCTTGATAATTGACTCCTGGAATAGTGGTTTAGTTATGTGCTAAATGTTTTAATATGAAAATAATGGTAGGTTGTAATAGCAAACCTTGAAGATGTCAGTCCGATGAATAGACAGTGGAAACTCATGTTTTATGACATGAAGAGTGGTCATGGTAACTATATGCATAAGGGGTACACGGGAATCCCCCAAGTTATACTTGTATATATGTATCATGGAGGGCGAAGGTTACACGTAAATCCTCGGCCCTTACGATATCCTCGGTTGGCGCAGCTATATCTACTGGGGCCTATTTAGCGGTAACAGTGGACCCATATTGCCCATCAGTGGATTATGATGGTAACGCTACACAATCCAAGTTAATGTTTCAAATGCACGCTAAACCTGATTCCCTTTCTCGGCATGGTATATATGTATGTATGTATGAAATTGCATATGGTTATTTACTTTTGATTTTAAATAATGGCATTATTTTATCCTGCTAGTGTTCACTCTGCTAACCTTCTTCGAGCGTTGTATCACCATACGATTCAGGAACCAGCCATACTACCTCTCTCGCTTAGTGACTTGGATTCGTGGACAATATAGAGTCAGACTGAAGTGGTGTGCTATGGATGACTCCAAATTATTCTATGGACTTCTTTACATTACTTTTGTTTCTTAGACTTTGATTTTTCCTATGGTCAGGGCGTTTCCAAACCAGATGTTTTTTGTTTTCAGTTAGAGGATTTGTATGACTACTATGGACATGAGCGGTGTCAGTAATGGTGTAATCCTTGGTATTTGTATTTGCATTAGTGTTGACACCAATTGGACATTTTACAAAGCTTCCTATTCTATCTTATTATATGTTCTAAATTTATCCGACATAGGTTGTCGGGCGATTATGGTTGGGTCCTTGGGGTGGTCTCTAGTCCCGATTTGACATGATGAACCCAACATGGCTAGGCCCTAGTTCCAGTCATGTCAGATTGGTATCAGAGCCTTAGGTTCATGACCAATTGGGAGTCCACAAATTTGGGTCAATTAGAGATTCTTTTAAGAGTCTGTAGAGCGCCACACTCCTAAGGGAGAAGCTACAAGGCATTTAGGAATGTTTCTCTTTCTTGTTTTCTATTTCTGAGTTGTAGAGTCTAAGGTCCTGAATTCTCCTCTAATTCCTATTTGTTTGCTTTTCAGATTATACGTCCTCAATGATTTAATGGTCGTAGAAACTCCTCTATCCCACCTGAGGACAATGTTGATGCGACCCATTCTACTTATGGGGTCTAGACTAAGTCTAGTAGTCCAGCACATGATTGTTCATGAGTTCTACTAATTTCCTCTAGTCCTTCTTAATCTCTTTAGGTTAAATTGACGAATGTTGAATTTCATCAATCTAAGCTTATGTTGGCTAAGTTAGTAGTTCTCAGTCTGAGATTGGAGTTCCTGTTACTCTATCTTTTGAGGATACAAGGGTTGGCCAATTGATATGGTTGAACCCTTCGACCTTTACATGTGTTATGGTTGATAAGGATCCTCAAGGATTTTAAGATAAGTTGGAGAAATTTTTCCGTATTATGCATACCACTAATGTGGAGAATATGGAGTTTGCCACCTACCAATAGAAGGATGCGACAAACCAGTGATATGAAAAGTGGGATCACGCAAGGGTTGACGAATTTAAGTCAAATCTTTGGGAGGATTTTTCTAATGCTTTTCTGGACTACTTTTTCCTCAGGAATTGAGGAAGGCAAAAGTGAAAGAGTTTATTAATCTGAAGCAAGATAAGATGTCAGTCAAAGAATATGCCTTGAAGTTTCTGCAGTTGTCGCGGTATACTCTAGAGTTTGTTTCTAGAATAAAGGCTAGAATAAGAAAGTTTGCTTCTGGTTTGTCTCGAGACATAATCTTAGAGAGTAAGGATGCCTTTTTAAATAAGGACATGGATATTTCCAGGTTGGTGGTATACATGCAGTAGGTTGAGAAAGAGAAGAAAAAGCGAGTTGGGTTAAGGAAGAGGTTGGGCAAGAAGTTTAGATTTTCTGAGCAAGATAGTAGCAAACAAAAGAGTGGCATGGATGGTGATAAGTAACCTAAGAAGAAGTGGGGCATTTCTCGATCTTACTCAAAGGCTATTGCTCCATACCCAAAGTTTTTGGGAGAAAAATATTTCTATTATGGCAACAACTTTAGGGAATAGGGAGCCTAATCTCAGGCATGTAGGGCTTAATTAGCTCCATTTTATCCTCCTTACATATTTTATGGTCAATTACATTAGGGTTTCGGTGATGAGGAAAGGGACAAATACTTTAAATATGGCCAACAAGAGTATATACTTAGAAATTATCCTATTCGTAAGGTTTCCTCTACGAAAAACAGTGTTGCAGTAGCTTCTTCTTTAACTTAGACACCAAAAGGTGCACCATTTAGCTCCAACACTGATTTGTATCATCTCTATTCTCTCACTACCCGACAAGAGTTCAAGGCATCATTTGATGTTGTGACTGGTATGTTGAAACTCTTTTCCCATGATGTGTACTATTTACTTACTTCGGGGTTCACTCTCTCTTATGTGGCTTCATTTGTGTCTATGCATTTTGTTTTTGGTCTCGAGGTTATTTTAGAACTTTTTACTATTTCTATGCTTGTAGGTGACATTATGACTGCGAGAAGAGTTTATAGGGGGTGTGTAGTATCTATTGGTAGTATAGAAACTTTGGTGGATTTGTTTGAATTAGATAAGGTTTATTTTGATATTATATTGTGGATGGATTAGTTACACTCATGCTATGTATCTCAAGACTATCGGACTTGCAATGTTGTCTTTAAATTCCTTAATGAGTCGGTTGTTGACTGGGAGGGTTGTTCCCTAATTCCAAAGGGCAAGTTCTTACCATATCTTTGAGTGTGGACATTAATCTCCAAGGGGTGTCTCTATTATCTAGTACGGTTAAAGATTCTAACTAGAAGGTCCTCTTTTGCATTCCATCCCTGTGGTGAATGAATTTACTAAGGTCTTTTCTGATGACCTTCCCCGTGTCCCTCCCGATAGGGGGAATTGAGTTTTGGATTGATCTTGTTTGGGACACTTGTCTGATTTTAATTCCTCCATATAGAATGGCTTCAGCTGAGTTTAAGGAGCAATAGGAGCAGTTAAAGGATCTCTTATACAAGGGTTTTATCAGTCTTAGTGTGTACCCGTGGGGTGCACAGTGTTATTCATGCATAAGAAAGATGGTTTCCTTTCGACGTGTATTGATTACCGGTCGTTGAATAAGGTGACTGTAAAGGATATGTACCCACTTCAAAGAATAGATGATTTATTTGATCAATTACGGGGTGTTATATTTTTCTCCAAAATTGATCGTCAGTTCGGGTATCATCAGTTAAATATTAGGATGTTGGATATCCCTAAGATAGCCTGCCGTACTCGATAAGGGGATTTTGAGTTTCTGGTTATCTTTTAGGTTGACCAATGCCCAGTAACATTCATGGATTTGATAAATATAGTCTTTCGTCAGTTTCTGGACTTGTTCATCATTTTGTTCATAGACAATATTTTGGTATTCTCTAAGAGTTAGGGGGATCATGTTGATCACCTTCGTGTTATGCTGCAGACTTTGAAAATCAGAATTTGCATGCGAAATTTTCAAATATGAATTTCTGTTAAATGTTGTAACTTTTCTGGGTCATGTTATTTCTCGTGAAGGGGTCATGGTAGATTCGCAGAAGGTTGCAGTGGTTATGAATTTTCTTAGACCCATGACTCTAACAAATATTTAGAGCTTCTTGGGTTTAGCTAGTTACTACAAGAGAATTGAAGAGAGTTTTTCTTCTATAGCTGTGTTGTTCACTAAGTTGACTCAAAAGAAGGTACGGTTTTTGTGGTCTGATGCTTGTAAGGGTAGTTTCGAGAAGCTGAGGGATAAGATAACTTCGACACCAATTTTAACTTTACCAGAAGGAAGTGATAGTTTTTCTTTTCTATTGTGATGCATCCCGTATTGGTCTTGATTGCGTTTTGATACAGCATGGTAGGGTAATACCTTATGCCTATAGTTAGTGGAAGGTGCATAAGAAGAATTATCTTACCCATGATTAGGAACTATTAGCTTTGTTGTTCGCGTTTAAAATATGGAATCATTATTTATATAGTGAGAATATGGACATCTTTTCTTATCATAAGAGCCTGCAGTTTGTGTTTACTCCGAAAGAGCATAACCTCACACAAAGGAGATGGCTTGAGCTGCTCAAGGATTATGACCCGAGTCTTCACGACCATCTAGGTAAAGCTAATATTGTTGTTGATTCTCTTAGATGGTTATCCATAGGGAGACTATCTCATGTAGATGAGGAAAAGAAGGAGTCAGTGAAGGATATTAACTATTTAGCTAACGTTGGAGTTCATCTCTTAGACTCTTATGATAGTGGTGTATTTATACAGGAAGTGGCGTAGTCATCTCTTTTTGTGTAGAAATCAAGGAAAATCAAGTGTTAGATCCTGTGTTGATGAGGATGAATGGTGAAGTAGGTGGGAAAAAGGTGATGGCCTTCGAGATTAAAGAAAATGGTACCTTGTGGTACTAAGGGAGGTTATGTGTTCCAGTTGTCGATGGTTACAAGAGAGTATCTTGGCTGGAAGTGCATGAGTCAGACTATGTATTTTGTCTTGGTTTAAAAAAGATGTATCATGACCTGAAGGAGATGTGTTGGTGCAACCACATGAAGCAGGATGTGGCTAATTTTGTGGCTAAGTGTATGGTGTGTCAACAAGTCACGGTTGAGTACATGAGGACCAGAGGATTTTATCATGAAATTGAGTTGCATGTGTGGAAGTGGGAAGTGATCAATATGGATTTCATTATAGGTCTTCCTTAATCTCAAAATTAGTTTGATTTGGTTTAGGTCTTCATTGATAGGATGACAAAGTTTGTTTACGTTTTGCTAGTGATGACTAACTTTTCTCAGATGAGAATTATGTAAGGTTGTATCTTCAAGAGATTGTGAAGTTTCATGGGATACCGGTTTCTATCATATCTGACTGCGGTTGTTGGGATGATCAGTTCCCTCTTATAGAGTTTGCCTATAATAATAGCTACCACTATAGCATTGGGATGGCTCCATTTGAATATTTGTATAGTAGGAGGTGTAGGTATCCTATTGGGTGATTAAAGTTTGGTGATGCAGAGATATTTGGCCCAGATTTGGTTCACCAATCCATGGATAAGGTAAAGTTGATTTGGTATAGAATTAAGGTTGACCAAAGTTTCCTAAACTCTTATACAGATGTGAGGCATAGGAAGTTAGAGTTTTAGGTTAGGGATATGGGATTTTTGAAGGTGTAACCAATGAAGGGAGTGATTCAACTTTTGAATAATTTAAAGATCACTCCCAGGTATGTTGGTCCATAATTGTTTTTTAGGTGGATTGGCAATATTGCATATGAGTTGGAGCTGTATCCTAGTTTGAGCTTCATTCTTCTGGTGTTCTATGTTTCTATGTTGAGGATGTTTATGGGTGATCCATTGCAAGCTATACGTATCAAGGATACTGACTTTTTGGATTCTCTGTCTTATGAAGAGGTCCTAATTTAAATCTTGTATTGGCAGGTTTGTCGGTTGTGAGCCAAGGATCTAGCCTCGGTAATGGTTCGATGGAGGAACCACAATCTTGAAGAGGCTACTTGGGAAGATAAAGAGGACATGAAGTCCCAAGTATTTGTTCTTATTTTATGCTTCGAAAATTCGTGCGTAAACTATGTGTTCATCAAAACATCTTTATTTTCTAACTTAGTTAAAGAAAAATTGATTTCCTTGCATCTTTGTTTTCTAACTTAGTTGAAGAGGTGTTCGGGTGTAAATCATGCTTGTATTGACTTGTTCCATTATTCGGGGAAGAATGATCGAAGTGGGGACAAATTGAAACACCCTGGTTTTTTACGTTGAAATTTCATAATTTTGACCCTTCTGTTGATCATATGACTCACCATACTAGTCGTATGGTGTGGGTATGGGCCTAGGGACCCTTTTCATATGTGGGTCAGCGTGATATAGTCCAAGTTATGTCCAAGGTATGAAAAGACTCCATACGAGTAATATATTGATGTGACGAGAGGTAGGGTCCAAACTGTATATTGTCTAGTGTCTAGCATTTGATGTTCTGTCTAGGGTACGACTGCAGTGGGACTAGTCATACGATGATGATACAAGTTGGGACGACTAGATGTTACTAGATGTATGTTGTAACGAATTAAAGGGTTAACTCGTAAGTTGGGACAGAATTTTTATAGTTCAAGTAAGGGGTATTCTAGGCATTTCCCTCTCAACTTCTTTTGACCACACGACTTAAAATACCTTTAGAGGTTTCGTTAACCTATTATTCTCAATCAAACACTCTCTTAAATTTCTCAAATCGCTTTCAAGCTCTTGGTTCAAGAAAAGGATGAAGTGTTGTTGATAAAATCAATTAAGGGCTTTCAAGAGTGATTATCTCCACAGTTTAACCCTTATTTAGGAAGAATAGACATAAGATCGTATTTCAACTGGATAACATCAATCATAGATATAATAATAAAAAATGTATCGTATCTATGCGTGGCATTACCTGTATTCAATCAGTAGAATAATAAGAGTCATACTGGATCTTCCTCTGTTCAATGCCGGAGAGATGCGTACATAAACATATGTATATGTATATCCATATTCCACAACCATATCCTCTACAAGGATAAACACTTTTCGGATATCCAATCAATTTAAAAAACACGGCCTTTGTCCCAATAACATGGTCGAAATAATCTCAACATCATAATAAAGGCCTTAGGCCTGTATACATATCCGTAACTAGTACCGATAAACATATTACAAGTTGTAACATATCTATAATCATCTCATATATAAGAGGGATAATATCAATAAGCATATAATCATCTCACATCTTGGAGTTATAATATCAATAAGCATATAATCATCTCACATCTAGGAGGTATAATATCAACAAGCATATAATCATCTCACATTTAGGAGGCATAATATCAATAAGAATATAATACTCTAACATCTTGGAGGCATAATATCAATAAGCGTATAATCATCTCACATCTAGGAGGCATAATATCAATAAGCACATAATCATCACCTATCTGGGAGGCATAATATCAATAAACACATAATCATCTCAAATTTTTAGGTCATACATAACGACTATGAGGAATGTCACCTCTCAAGACCAATAATTATATCTAAGAGAAATATCATCTGGATAGGCCCAGTAATCATAACTAATTGGAAAATTATTTTTACGTACCTAATGTCATATCTAAGAGGAAATAGCATGTCTATAGGCCTACCATTATGTCTAAGAGGAAATAGCATCTCTATAGGCCTAACATCATGTCTAGGAGGAAACATCATCTCTATAGGCCTAACATCATGTCTAAAAGGAAACACCAACTCTATAGGCCTAGCATTATTACTCAGATAAATAGCATCTCTATAGGCCAAAATATTTTTATCCGAGAAAAATACATCATCATTCAATAATCCACGAAGTTATCTTATACTAAGGTTTACTAACCTCAAGTACGCCAAACATCTGCAACTAAGTCCCACTTCTAGTCCTCTATCTCCATAATTAGACACATTATGCCTAGACTACGATAAGGTATCTAGTTCAACTTCTAGATGTCAAGTAATCCATAACCAATACTATGATAGGAATTTTGTCCATAAACATGCGCATTTATGTCAATTCTACCCCAAATTATGGTTTCAAGATCACTAGAATAGCCCAACTAATGTTAATCATACTAACCATGTCCACCACCCAAATTACATCCAAAAACTAACATCATGCCATATTTTGGCAATGAATTAACCTAAACAATGGAGAAGGCCAACGGGTCTAGAAATGGTATTAAATAATTAAACTTATGGGCCAAAACCCACCATCGAGTACCCAAATTTCAATATTGAATACTAAATCATTCTATCCATAATAATCTAAACATTCACACTCACACACAATATATATAACACATTATCTATAAATAGGATTAGACAGAAGCCTACCTCTAAGCTAAACCACAAAACCTCCCACCATTCACCAAAAACTCGTCGTTATTCCACAAGCCTAAAATGCCAACAAACTATCAAAATAATAATATACTCATCAATATGAGTCTAACGATAGCTATATTACACCATTGTGCTTCGATCCAAAAATAACACTAGAAACCCCAAGTGGGTCCCACTTATAAAAAATGTGTATCCATGGTCAAGCCAATGTCATACATGAACAAGGAATCATATCCCTCAAGAAATTGGAGTAAAAAGAAGAAAATTTTGGGCTAAAATCAAGCCCCAATCTATAATAGGGTGTTACGTCAAAAACCATGATATTCATTAATAAAATGATGAAATATTACTTTAATCCGGGTGAAAAGCACGATAAAATATGTTAATCAAGCTCCAATGATACCCATAAGAGTCAATTTCGAGTTATTACACTCATTTAGGGTTTCTAGGTCCCAAAACTATGTCAAAATAGCCAAAACGTGGCATATAGGATCCTTAAATACCGAACCAGCTTTGAAATGCCGTAATCACCATCTAAGGGTTGCTATCATAATCACCATACAATTTGCTGCGATCGCGGTTGCTCCCTTGGGCACCAGATGATAGCAAAATCAAAATCTTGCTGGTGACCCTCAAAACTTATTACGAATCCAAAGATCATGATCCAATAGTGAATTTTGAGTATAAACCACATTTCAAATCTATTGGATTCATCAAGACTTTCATTGAAGACAGTTTAGGAAAAAAGTGGTTCCCACACCTATAGTTTTATTTTTTTTCATAAAATTTGCTCAATAGCCCTCAATACGTCTAGGAGCCTTGGAACCTGAACCAAGGGTCACCCTAGACTAACATCAATGCTTTGGATGTGATGGGAAAGTTGTATTTTCTATTCGCAGTCGTTTTGACCAAGTATGGGTCCCACACTCATATTTTGGTTTTCTAACTTTCCAACCAATAGGTCGAAATGAGCTCGTGTGCATTGGGACCCAAATAAAAGGTCTTACTAGCCTAAGATCAATATTATGGATCTACTGCCGTAGTTGGAATTTGCATCTGAGATTGTTTCATTAAAATTTTTGCCTGGTGGCCGTTTGGAACAAGCGAAGACTTTAAAATAGGGAATTGGCTCTAAAAACTAATCAAACTACCCGGTAATCGAATCGTCAATTCCAATAAGTCATACATGACTTGGGGTGCTATGGAAAAGCTCAAACAACAGAAATAAGTGGAGATATGCAAAATAACTTGAAGGGTTGTTACAATGAATGGGGTAGTTATGCTCATAAACCCATAGTTTCCTCAATGCATAAGAAATTACATAGCCCCATTGCATAAGTACAAACCCTAAACCAACAGCAGAAACATCTTAATAGATTATAAACCCCGAGCCTTCAACGAAAAGAGCCAGAATATAAGTGGAGGTGATCAAGGCATTGAGCTTAAGAAAACTAACCTCATAATTCACAGACCACTAAAATTGAACTTCCATCCTAGTCAATATTGTCATAAGGATTACAATAGAAGAAAATCTCTCAATGAATAAACTGTAGTAGCATAATAAAACAAAGAAACTACAAACCTTGGCTAGAGACGTAGGCCTACCCCAACAACGAATAGCCTTAATCTTTGTTGGGTACCCAATAATACCATCCTTAGATAAAACGTATCACCTAAAAGCTAATACCTCAAGTCAAAACTCGCACTATGGAAATTTGGCATAAAGTCTATGACTGCTTAAATTATGGAGCATAGTCCTCAAATATTGCTCATGCTCCTCCCTACTCATCGAATATACAAATATTTGATCAATGAAACCTATTATGAAGGAATCCTATTACATCTTTAAAATCTAGTTCACCAAATCTATAAATGATGTTAGGGCATTAGTCAACCCAAAAGTCATCACCAACAACTCAAAATAATTGTAACGGGTCCTGAAGGCTTTCTTAAGGATTTTCTCAACCCTAATCCTTAACTAATGGAAACCAAGCCTCAAACCAATCTTAGAAATCACTACCTCACGTTAAAGCTGGCCAAACAAATTATTGATAGGAGGCATAGGATACTTATTATTCACTATCACCTTATTTAACTACATATATTTGATACATATATGTATAGATCCATCCTCTTCATCACAAACAGAACTATGGCACCCCAAGGAAATACATTTGGTCTGATGAAGACCTTACCTAGAAGATCCTAAAGATGAGTATTTAGCTTCTTTAGCTGGATAATAGCCTTACGTTAAGGAGCCATAGAATTGATCAAGTGCCTAACTTGAGGTCAATGGCAAACTAAATGTCATGCATAGTAGGAAAGTTAGATATGTCAAAAGAAAGATCATCTCAAAAAACATATACAACAAGAAAAAAGTCAAGTGAATGATTCACATCACTAACATCCACAAGATAAGCAAGGACAACCACTTGATATTAGTCTCTTAGCTTGTATATAAGAATTATTCCACATAGGTGTGCTACTAAAAGAACTCTACCACATAAGTGGGGGTTTGCTTGTCCTGGATAAGGTAATGATCATGTTAAAGAAATGCAAAATTACATTGTAAGGGGATAACTTTTCCATTCCTAGAACCACATCAAAATCCACAATATCTAATACAATAAGATCAGTTTAAGCATTGTACTCCCAAAAAGTCACCAAATAAGATCAAATACCCAATCCACTAATAATGATTAAACCACAAGGGTAGCTTTACTCAAAGGTAACTACAATAACTCTGATAAAAAAACACGATTACCATGCATAATAAGTGAAAATGTATGAAAATATTGATCACAAAACAAATAAAGCAGAAGTTAGTTAATGATATGTGGAAATTGTACCTATAATCACAACATCCAAAACCTCAGCTTTAAGTCTTCCCTAGTACAATATATTAATGCCCTGTCCGCTACTTGATAGGGTGCCTACGAAACCACTAGCCCTACCTCCTTGAGGAGAACCACTAAAACCCTAGGGACCACCCTTTTGACCCTGTGCACCACACTTAGCTAGAGGCAGCACTAATCTAGTCAATTTAATAATCTAAACTAAAGACTTGATATTTCTATGATCAAGAAACAATTTAGAAAAGTGATCAACAACCACACATTCATAACATGCCCCTATCATTCTTCTCTATCTAAAAGGTCTAGTTGGTTTAGAATTACTATCATACCTGATCACTTATCATACCTCATAACTAATGAGACAGATATGCACCCGATGCCCTAACGGACCGAGAGAACAAACTTATTACCTATGCTTACCGTATATGTAATTGTGATAATCCTAAGACCATGACAAATATAAGAATGATGCTTGAATAAAATACCAATATATATAGGCATAAAATGGGCATGCCTGACTTGGCCAATGAACTTTCTAATACCAAAAGACAAGACCCCACAACAATTTACTTTAACATTAGTCTACAAAGCCTTTAAGAAATGGACAACTTAGATTAGGTCGGGATAGGACATCGCCATACACTTAACTAATACAATACAAAAATGCATGCTACAGACTCAGTAAAGCTCTAAATCAACCAGGAGCTTACCATAAGCCGCTGAATATACTACACTTTTATTAAGGAGATCTATTATAGTAGGAGTACCTATACCTGCGACATAAAACACAGTGTGCCCCATTAGGGACATTAGTACGAGAGAATGTATTGAATATGTAAGGCATAAAATAACCATATGTAAAATATGAGCTCAAATAAATAATCAGGTTCAAATATATAGATAATGATAGAAGACCACCTTCGCTTATAATTGTGGAATTGTGTACTTTGCATTGCTTTCTTTACTTGCTCTATTTTGTTTTATTAACTTTGTTAATATATGATAGAAGTGACCATCTGATCAGTGGTAAAAGAGGATGACCAATGCTAGGCATTATGCTCTTGCGATATATTCTACATTAATACACAAATCGAGATTGACACATTTTAGGCTTTTATTTTACCCCTAGGATATCACCTAATAATGGGATCGACCCATGATAGGTGTTCCTTTTACCTCGAAGCTACCACCCACATATAAGTATATTTACTTTACATGAGTTCTTGAATCTTTTAGATTGTTATTTTGGTAGTCATAGTGTTAGGTTTGGGACAACCAACTATAGTATGAGGCATGTGATTATGGACTTATGGTAGTAACAATGACATAGATATCAACTATAACACCAACGTAATACTTAGGAGTTTATGTAACACTATAAGCGTTTGATAGATCAAACTGAAACACATATCAAGTGGAGACATTTAGCTTATCAAGCCATGAGAAATGGACTTAATTCAATGATGTAATGGTAAAATACCTTGTAAATGATATTAAATGAAAGAGGTTACATGAACATGGGAAACAATAAACCGCATGGACAGATTTAACATAGGAATAATATACATCACAAGTTAGGACATCTAAACTATTCAGTGGAACAATTTAAGAACTCATCTGACAGATAAACCTCATTTGACCTAGGGTAGCTCATAGAACTTCCTATTTAGAATAACTTTGTCATACCAATACTTGGAAGCATAATTAGGCAGAATAGAGCAATAAATACATATGGACTTACAAAATATATTTGTTAGACCACGGAAGATCCATATTAGGAATAAGTGGGAATTCTATATAAGGACATATGCAAAATATATATCGAACAAAATATGCCTCAAATATATAAATACTTATAACATGTGTAATGTAGGCTCGTATTGACTCACTGAACCTTATTTTACATAGAGGATGACCCACAAAACTTACCTCTTAGAATATCTTTATCATACTAGTACTTGGAAGTACAAACACACTGAAATAGGATAATGAAGACATGTAGAAGTACTTTGACACATTTGTGAAACCATGGGTAGTAGGAAAGAGATCATTATCTACATTGAGATTGTACATCATTAATATGCATCTCTTACCATGAGTATCACTTAAAAGCTTACCTTGTTGGCAGTAACAAAAGAATAAGATTTTATACCAAAGATTATTGAATTGAAAGGCCTTAAATACCTTGTTGTACAACAAAAATATTACGACTTAACGTTTTCCCCTTCAGATTATTAATCTACAATCAATTGAGTGGTAAAAAATAGTATTAGTACTAATCAATCAATTAGGAACTACTTGATCTCACCGAAATTCTAACCGGGTTGTAGCCCCTAATTCCTCAAATCAAGTATGCTTTTCCACCCCATTCTCCTCTAATCATATCTATATACTAAATGATCTTCGTAAAAGATCCCCCAATACTTCTTTGGCTTCAAAACACATAAAATTAGTACATCAAAATACAATAGGAAACAAGATCCTATAAGCCCCAATTATGTGGTGTATCACCACTAACTCCTTCCATACTTATAACTACCAATGTCTTTTTTCAAAGTCAACAAAACTGGCTCCCAATATACACAATTAAAATAGCTCCTAAATAACCCAAAATATCCGGTAACATAACAAGAATACATTGAATTAAGGGATTTCAATAACCAGCCCACAAGTTCACGACAAAAGACCTACAAAATTCTCCAACAAATTTGTATGTAAGGAAGGCAAAATAATGGGCAGTAACTTTACCTTTAATTAGAAATTTATGATTTTTCACTTTTACTCCATCAAGAACATAATCTTTTATTTCAAACTTGGACAAAGAAAATAAGATAAAACATATTGGAGAGTAGAACAGAGTAGGCAACCAGCTTCGATGAAAAGAATCTATCCTACTCTTTGGTTGAAAAGAGGATGAATATCTATGAACCCTAAAGGATTTCAGGACTGCTATATGAAACTAAGAGAGAGTTTTAGAGAGAAATAATTGAATCTAAAATTTTATAAGGTAAAAATAAAGAGAAAGTGCTAGTCTTGGACCTTAAAAAGGGGTTGCCTTAACTGCCTATTTTTTTCTAATTTCAACCATATTTTGATCAAGTAAGTGATGCACCTACTTAGCCATTCTTAAGCTTGTCAAATTCCAGAGTAGGTGAAACACCTACTTGGCCTTAATTTATGCCTCTTAATGGACTTTGGCCTTGTTGGGCTTAATAATATTGGGCCTTGCAGATTGGGGGTTTTAGGCTACCCATTATCCTCATTCTTATTTGGGCCAGATTTGTCAAGTAGGTGATAGTTATACTTTGGCCCATACACTTATTAAAATAGTCTTAGTAGGTGATGCACCTACTTGGTTCTAAGGTTGGTAAATAAGTCAAAGTAGGTGATTCACCTACTTGTCACCTACTAGCTTAATTAAAGTCAACCAAGAAACTCACTTATTTTATTCCATATTTTAAATATTAGCCCATTTGCTTTATAACTTCACTCTTATATATATACTTGGCCACTATAAACCTTAAGATAGAATACCACCTTACTATCTCATGTTTAAAGACTTTCATCGAGTTAACTTGGCCAAACACATGCTGTAATGTATGGGCATTGTAGTAACCTCCTAATATAGTTTAAACTGTTAGTAGTCTTTTAAGAGACTTGGTGCGTAGCTTATATAAGATGTTACATCAAGTGCCATATGACTAGAACTATTATACATAGGATACAGGCATTACATTACTATCTCTAGTTTAAATATTTTTTGTCCAATTCACTTAATCATAAATGTGTTGGAAGGTATGGGGTGTAACATTATTCCCCCCTTTGGATCATCTATCCTCGAATGAGGAGCATTGCTCAAAACAAGCTTAACTTTGGATTTTTCTCCAAAATTTTTTCCAGAGTTTCCTTTGTAAACACAACTATCCAAAATGTATTAACTGACTAGAAGCGTGTATAAACAAACCTCATTGGGAATTTTAGTTAGTAAAGCATATAAAATAATCAACTAACTAGTAAGGCTCCTCTTAAGTATATAATTAAGTGATAAAAATTATGTACATCATAACTTACCTTCCTTTTTCCCCTATTTTTACACCAAGATAAGGTGAAATACTTAGAAATAGAGAATCACAGTAAAAACTATACATCCAAACATATGGCATGTGGGCAAGGGGGAAACAAGTTAACTAATGAGCTACAAAACCTATGAACAAGTGAATCTGTATACGAGACTTATAAATTGTTTGAGAAAGACACATAGCATATAGGTTCTTCAAATAAATGTGAATACTTAGACTTAATGGGTTCACCATATTTCTATGTAGCCTATTAATGCTTTGACTCCTTCATAATACTCAGATGGAAGATAGAAGTACGTCATTTTATTTATCCATCTTTTTGTGGGTGTAGGTCATGCTATTACTTACTAGATTGTTAACCTTTTCTTTCAAATCCTCACTTCATATGATATGGGAGAACTTCATCCAAACATGTTTGATACTTAAATTTATAGGCACGGAGGGTCATATAATATACGAACAAATAAGTCATAAAAAGTCTATGACACATAAGTAAGAGGGCATAGAGATTACCTTATATATGAATAATAAATTATAAGAAAGTTTATTTAGAATATGAATAAATGTGTACGAGGTATACTACACATAGATATTTTAGCTATTGGGATGTAGGATTAATATACAAGTAAGTTTTACAATCTATAATACATGGTCATGTGAACTAGGTAGCACATAAGAAACTGAAACTATAAGACATGTAGCATATGGGAACATGAATTAGATAAATTACAAAATAAAAGTACATAACCAAGTGGATTGTAAAACACATTGAGAAAATGGAGTAGGTAAGCACATAACATATGAGAAGAAGGACCTAAAGCTTAAGAGGTGTATTACATATAAACAAGTAGACTAGATATGTAGTGACATAATAAAAGGAATATGAAATATGAATCATGTGGCATCTAGACATATGAATTGTGATACGTATAAAGTAATATAAATTTCCTATAGCATATGAGATATTAGTTTATAAGGCACATAAAATACGGACAACTGATTTGTGCCAAGTGGTTGATTAAATAGAACAACATCCTATAAACATATGGTAATAAGTGAGCTTTTATCAAGTAAATAATACATACATAAAAGTGTTTCTCATTAATATATGAAACATGTATAAAAGTACCCCTAAAGGGCATATAACCTACAAATAGATGAGATATAAGGCATACAGCCTTCAAAAACTAGGGACATCCTGTAGAACCTCTTCGCCACATCTCAAGTGTAAGAATACTGCCACTAGTTTAAATTATAGGTGAGGTAGTCCTGTATGTGTTCCTTACCTCAAAACATATGCAATTGATTTCCCATGTTGTCTCTTGGCTTTTGAGAATTTTCTCACAAGTGTTCTGACCATTTGAACAAGGCACCTTTCTGAGTATATCCAACCATTGGAACAACGGTAGAGAGCCCTATATATATGTCTATAGTAGTGGGGATTGAGGCTAACTATGTCTTTGTTACAGGTCGGTAATACACAATACACTTGATTTTTGATTCCTTATTAAGGATCAAATAAGCAAATAAACAAATGAATTTTGAGGGCACCATAATTAATGATCTTTTACACACTACCATTTACTCATAATGTTAGCACATGTTTTGATTTTGTAGCATATAAGGAATAGCCTCTTGGTCTTAACAAGTTAGGTTGTCCATGCTAACATATTCACCATAATAGTATAACTAGTAAAAATGCTCCATCCTCTTTCAATGAAAGGAACTAATAAGAACAATATGTATATCATACAAATGCTCTACTATAGGCATACATCAAATGAACCTTATAGTAGATTTATATAGTTGACCCCAACATGCATATACACAAAAATGACGTTTATACAAATAATGCATGTTCACCCCAAGGTACCAAATTTAGGTGATATCTTTTATTGCCCACTTTGTTGACGTAGCTATTAAAATTGGGTACCAAAATTCACATCGATACTAAATTAATTTATCTGTCTAATAAAAGTTCAACACATTATTTAAGGAGTGCTTTTGGTGTGACTTTAAAACTGGTTAAGACTGAGTCATCAATATCTCCTTTTAACAATATATGCTTTATAAGCATCCTCTATAATAAGGGTGCAACTTGCATCACCTACATGTTGTCTTCCTATAATATTAGGGAACTTTACCAACTTATCTCTCTATTCTATGGTATAAAAATGTCGTTCTCCTTTATATCATCTATCCAAATACAATTGTAATTATGATTGATTAATATAGAGCCTTCCCTTAATTTGAATATTCTAGCATATCATAACTTATATCTAACCCCTTAACATTTTCAACCTAAATCATTAGTAACATTTTCTTCTATAACTAAAATATAGATCACAATAAGTCAGTATTATTATACATATATTTTTTTTACATGAAATACTTGAACAACTGTTTTATGAGTATTCTAACCACATAAAGAATCACATGTTTTAACCTATTTAGGGTTGTCATATGTACACATCAATAATTCCAACTAATAACATACCCGGGATTATGAATAAGCACATGGGCTCTGTCAGCCAACTCATCTGTAACTAACACCATTTGAGGTTCACCTACCGAACTATTCTATTGCCATATTTTTTAACTAACATAAAGCTAGTTCAACCACCTTTATCCCCAATATATGCCTAAAGATTCCATATATATTACTAACAAAGTACTAAATCTCCTCTATAGGATTCCTATCACAACTAAAAAGTCATGTTTGAGAAAATTTTGATCTCGTGAATTAGTCACATCCTCCTAAGAAGCTATACAGAGGGTACTGCCGCAGCCCATCTCTACGACAAGGTAACTATTTACTTTATAGAATATGCATAATCTTATTATATTCCACTCCAATGAACTAACATAATACAAGAGGTGCAAATATGGATGTCGATGCAAGTAATGTAGAAACCTTAACAAGCTTTTCTCTAACTTTTACTAACATGAAACCTTTCTCTGGAGATTGCCTCATCAGAAAAACAAGCCTTAGGTATTTACAATATGTGATATTAGACATAATAGGCATAACCTGTATGATAGTAGACCATAGTTTGAATGGGTATATATTTTTGAAATTAGCTCTATCATACGATTTAGATTACAAAAAAGAGACATTTCCTAGAAGTCCAAGTAGCCCCCTAATTATAAATGTGGTGTGCAACACATACATAAGTAAGGCTCTACTAGACACGGATTGGTAGACTCCCTAGGATGACCTGCTCTGATGCCACTTCTGTCATGCATCATAACTAATGAGATGGACATGCACCCGATGCCCTAATAGACAGAGAAAAAACTTATTACCTATGCTTACCATACATGTAACTATGATAATCCTAAGATCGTGAAAAGTATAAGAAAGATTCTCGAATAAAATACCAACATACGTAGGCATAAATTGGGTATGCCTGACTTGGCCAATAAACCCTCGAATACAAAAAGAAAAGACCCCATTGCACTTTACTTTAACATTAGTCTACAAAGCATTTAACAGATGGATAACTTACCTTAGGTTGGGACAAGACCCCACCATACACTTAACCAATACAATACAAAAAAGCACGCTACGGACTCGACAAAGCTCCGAATCAATCGGGAGCTCACTACAAGCGGTTGAATATCCTGCATTTTTATTGGGGAGATACATTATAGATGGAGTACCTATACCTGTGTTATAAAACATAGTGTTCCCCATTAAGGATGTCAGTATGAGAGAATGTATTAAATATGTATGGCATAAAATAATCATATGTCAAACATAAGCTCAAATAAAAAATCAGGTTTAAATGTATAGACAATGATAAAAGACCACCTTCTTTTATACTAGTGGAATCGTGTACATTATATTCCTTTCTTTACTTGCTCTCCTTTTCTTTATTAACTTTGTTAATATATGATACAAGTAACTAGTAGATCAGTTGTAAAAGAGGATGACTCATGCAAGGCATTATGCCCCTAGGATACGTTCCTCAATAATACACAAATCGGGATCAACCCATGTTAGCTTTCCTTTCACCCATGGGATACCACCCGATAATGGGATGGACCCATGCTAGGTGTTCCTTCTACCCCTGGGATACCACCCATAAATACATGAATTAGGATCAGCCCATGCTAGTCTTCTTCCCCTGAGCTATCACCCACATATAAGTATATTTACTTTACATTAGTTCTTTAATCTTTTAGATTGTTATTTTGGTGGTCATAGTATTAGCTTTGGGAAAACCAACCATAGGGGGAGATATGTGATTATGGACTTAAGGTAGTAACAATGACATAGAAATCAACTGTAAAACCAACATAATACTTAGGAGTTTATTTGGCACAATAAGCATTTGATAGCTCAAACTAAAATACATATCAAGTGGAGACATTACACTTATTAAGCCACGAGATATGGACATAATTCAATGATATGATGGTAAAATACCTAGTAAATGATATCGAATGAAAGGGGTTACATGAACATGGGAAGCAATAAAGCGCATGGACAAATTTAACATAGGAATAATATACATTCCAAGTTAGGACATTATACTATTCAGTGGAACAATTAAAGTACTCATCCGACAAGATGAACCTCACTTGACCTAGGGTCGCTCATAGAACTTCCTATTTAGAATAACTTTGTCATACCAATACTTGGAAGTATAATTAGGCAGAATATAGCAATGAATTCATATTGACTTAAAAAACATATTTGTGAGACCACAGCAGATCCATATTAGCTATAAGTGCACATTCTATATAAGGATATATGCAAAATATATATTGACCAGAATACGCCTCCAACATATAAATAATCATAACATGGGTAATGTAGAGTCGTATTGACTCAATGAAGTTCATTTTACTTAGAGGATGATCCATGAAACTTGCTGCTTCGAGTACCTTTATAGTACTAGTACTTGGAAGTACAAACACACCAATACAAGATAATGAAAACATATGGAAGTACTTTAACACATTTGTGAAACCATGGGTAGTGGGAAGGAGATCATTAACTACATTGAGATTGTACATCATCAATATGTATCTCTTACCATGGGTATCACTTAGAAGCTCACCTTGTTGGCAGTAACAAAAGAATAAGATTTCATGCCAAAGATTATTAAATCTAAAATCCTTACATACCTTGTTGTACAACACAAATATTAGGACATAACCCTCTCCCCTTCATATTATTAATCTACATTGAAATGAGTTGTAAAAAATAGTATTAATAGTAGTCAATCTATTAGGAACTACTTGATCTCACTAAAATATGCTTTTTCACCCCATTCTCCTCTAATCACATCTATATACTATATGATCTTTGTAAAAGATCCCCTGATACTTCTTGGAATTCAAAACAAATACAAATAGTATAGAAAAATGCGATAGGAAACAAGCTCCCATAACCCCCAATTATATTATGTATCACTACCAAATCCTTTAAGAACATATTTTTTTCCTTCAAACTTGGACCAAGAAAATAAGATAAAACATATTGGAGAGTTGAAGAGAGTGTGCAACCAGCTTGGAGGAAAAGAATCTATCCTACACTTGGCTTGAAAAGAGGATGAATTTCTAGGAATCCTAAAGGATTTTAGGACTTCTATATGAAGCTAAGAGAGAGCTTGAGAGAGAAATAATAGAAACTGAAGTCTTACACCTTAAAATAAGGCTTCCTAAACTACCTCTTTTTTTCTAATTTCAGCCATATTTTGATCAAGTAGGTGATGCACCTACTTAGCAATTTTTAGGATGGTGAAATACAAAAGTAGGTGTCACACCTACTTGTCCTTAATGTATGCCTCTTAATGGACTTTGGCCTTATTAGGCTTAATAATATTGGGCCTTACAGGTTGGGGGTTTTGGGATGCCCATTCTCCTCATTCTTATTTGGGCCAGATTTTTCAAGTAGGTGATGGTTGTACTTTGCCCCATACGCTTATCAAAATAGTCTTAGTAGATGGTGCACCTACTTTGTTCATAGGTTTGTCAATAAGTCAAAGTAGGTGATTCACCTACTTGTCACCTACTAGCTTAATTAAAGTCAAGCAAGCAGCTCACTTATTTTATTTCATATTTTACAACTTATCCCATATGGGTTTTAACTTCAATCTTATATATATACTTGGCAACTATAAACCTTAAGATAGAATAACACCTTACTATCTCACGTTTAAATACTTCCATTGAATTAACTTGGCCAAACACGTGTTGAAATATATGGGCATTGTACTAACCTCCTAATCTAGTATAAATTGTTACTAGTCTTTTAAGAAACTTTATACCTAGCCTACATAAGAGGTTACATCAAGTGCCATATGACTAGAACTAGTATACACAGCATACGGGTATTACATTACTATCTCGAATTTAAATAATTTTTATGAAATTCACTTAATCGTATATGTGTTGGAAGGTAAGGGGTGTTACATCACTTCTCTGACCACCTGAACCACTAAAATAAGGCTAACCCATATAAGATATCTAAAGCACTTTCGAAACTAGACTAATAGGTTTACCTTGATGCTGATTAGGTAGATATTGGGTGTACCTACCCTAAACTATGGTAGATGTTATCACTGCCCTAATAATGGGGTCTTTGTTTTCTTTCTGCTTGGGCCTCGTGATCCATCTCTTAAATATGATAAAACATGCTTGGAAATATAAGAAGAAAATTCATAAAGCCACCCAACTCTGAGTTCCCATGGAGGTAGTCTCAACACCTAACAAAACATCAAATTTGTTGTTATACTATAGAAAGAATCATAGTGGCATTTATAGACAACTCAAAAAATCAAGCATCATAATTGGCTACTAAAATAAAACCTTATCTCAAAGCAAATATCATATCTCTTAGGTGCTCATGCATGCTATGAGGCATATACTTCCCACAAAAGCCTCAGAGAATTGAGTCTAATTTAATGATAGAGATCCAGCTAGCCTGGGTCCTAATAACCTATATACAATCTTCTCACTAGGTGTTTAGTTAATAAGTAAGAAAATCTACTCCACGCAACTCAGCCAACCTAAATTATGTAACATGTCCACACAACTAGAAAGATGCATATAAGCATCCTCTCATAGAGTCCCAACAATCCTTGATAGAGTCAATCTCTAATATCAGGCCCACAGCCTCTACTCCTTTACAAATAGATGTGATTTGGGCATACGACCCATAAGACTACACGTTATAGTGGAATCTCTACTCTAAGGGATACAGTTGTATGCTACACCCCTATATATATTCCACCATGTGCTAATGGTTGATATTTATCATTCAATAAATCACCAACTAATCATCATAGCTAAACAAATGCCTCATGAAGAACTTAAGATGATATAAACTCGTGTGGAGCCTGAGTTTTCCCATAAGTCACCTACTTCTATGGAGGTAGAATCCTTGAAGTTATCATAATATCTAGAGCAATAATAGGATCTAGTGATGTTATCCTAGCCTAATCTCAAATTGGGTTTGATGCTCTAGTCTGGCCTCGACCTCAGGGTTGACCGCTGCCTCTAACTATAGCTCTAGAAGTTGACTTGGGGTTTTACTCTAAAACTTTCACACCTGACTTCTAGTCATCTAGAAATCAGTGAACTATATAAAAATTTATAAACCAATATAGACATAATCCCAAAAGTGAACCAAAAAATTGAGATTTTTCTAAGAATATTTTGTAGCATCTAGATGATTGACCCTTGTACCAATAATATTGGTTAAACCTAGGCTCTAATACCAAGTTGTTACAATCCTATTTCTCTGTTCATAATGGCACCTATTGTATCATACTAGCAGGTAAGCTAAACTAAAGCCCAAAATGATAAGTAATAGGCAAATGAGCAGAAAATAAGGAAAACAAGAAAGAAATTAGTATAATAATAAAATAAGTGGAAGTGGAGAAATAAAAATAGATACATAACATATTATATATGTGGGATGATAACAAAATAACCAAATGAATCCCTCTCATTATTTAGCAAGGTCAGTGCTAGAGCCACTACAACCCATAAAAAGAGTACTAGACAAATTCTAAAATATATATGTATATACATTTGTCTCAGATACATAAGACTATAATTGGAATAAATGAAGGACGATAAACCTCAAACTTTAAAAAGCTCACCCTATCTCAAAATAAACAGTAAGGCCTAGGGAAAACATCAATGTTGGTTGCTCATACAAAGATTTGCATCTGGTAAAAGATACAGAAGTTATGTAAGAGTACAAAACGAATAGGCACTCAGTAGGCTTCATCAAATGACAGATCTTAATATAATAAAAGCATAAATATAATGTGAGTGCATAAGCTAATCCAACAGAACTAGTGGTAGAAATATAGATATATACGAAGTTATACCAATGCGATAAAAGAAATAAATAAGGGAAAAGCAAGAAATAAATATCTCAAGGATAATAAATAAGAGTTAACTATTGCCTAACTTTGCCCTTATAATCTGAGAAGACAAATAAAAAAGATAGTTAACCATACTGATCCCCCATGAGATAGTGGGCATATACAAGAAGTAACAAATATAGAGGACATTAGAAACTGAATTGATCTCTAGTAACTATCTGACCAAAAATCCATAATAAAAATACCCAGATGGTCATAACATTAAATTAGCACCAATTATTTATAACAAAAGGCTAGAAATCGAGGTTGACCAATAAATATTTGATAATAATGAGAGAACATAAGCAAGGTTTAAATAAAAAATAGTGTGTATTAATGAGAGTTCATATAAATAGTATAGTACAAAACTCAGTAGTAATGTCAATACTCCCAGAAAAACCACAGTCAACACCAGAATATCCCAAACATATTAGAACCTAGTGCTATACTTAAACAAAAATTCATGGTAACCATACCATATCAAAGACCAGTGATTCTTTTGGTTTCCAATCATAAATGTAAAATAAATACAAAAACCATACCATAAACAATGCTAGAGTTGTGAAAAAACTCATAATAAATAGTATAAATAAAGTATATGTCGGTCCTAAGTCGGATCTAAAATACATTTAAAAAAATATCTACATAACTAGCTAATGAGAAGAGAGCCAAGGTTTCTAAGCCTAATTAAAGATCTTAAGATCATAAACACCTCACTAAGGTAAATAAGTCCTCTAAGGCAAATGGGTCCTTAATTAAAGGGTGAGAAAGAGTGGTCTTGGTCAAATACTACCCTTCCTAGGAAAGAAGTGATTAAAATATTCCAGAAGTCAATTGTAACCCAATCCAAAGTAATAGCCTAAAATTGTAGTCAAGAATCTAACTAAGCCTAAGAGTCTTCAAGCCAGTATTGTAGCTCAAAAGATAATGGGGCCCTCTACATATTACTATAAACTAAATCTAGGATGAAACCTAACCTATTCTTGTCTAAGGCTTCCCAATCCCATCCCAAAGAATTAATATCCTTAATTCTAGACCTAAAGGGTGTTTTTACACAGTACTAAGGGGATAAAGGGCCTGAATAAATAGAGATAAGGCCCTAACTATATAAATAGGGTATTAATTATTAAATAATTAATGCTAAAACTATATTCCAAAAATAGCACAATAGAATACTAATACCGTAAATAAGCAAAATCCAAAGAGATAATCCTAGCCTGCCTAAAGGTTATTTAATGTTTTTCAAATCTTGAAAACTAGAGCTTTCCCCATTTAAGAGGCCTTCAAATGCTGTCACAAAATAAAAATAATGATCTAAGTATCAAGATAGGAAATATGATATCCCTATTACATGTAAATGCTTCGAGTCAGAAATTGAATTAAAAATCCTATGTGGGGTCTATTTGTGAAATTGTGAAATAGAAATAATCACAGCATCCCATATAGCTTAAGGATCACAACCCTTTTAAATATGGACACATGAAAGCTCAAGTAAATCCCAAAACATCCCCAATAATAGTCCAAAAATAGCCAACCAAATGGAGAACTATATGAAATAAAATAAGGAAACTTATGAATTATCAATGATATAAGGTCTACAAACATGATCTCAAGCTATTCCCAGCTCAACAATATGATTACAACATAATTTCAAAACTTAATAAGCTTTTAATAGAGTTAGTCATACCTAATTTTAAAGCTTAATGTGTCTTTAGTTGTATCATGGACTTAAAAAAAAAGGAAAAATAAAGGAGAGAGATATATGTACCAGCATGGGTCCCTTCTTAATGAATGAGGAACCTTTGTAGCAAACACAGGTGCCAGCCTTAACTGACCATCGCAAATATAGTCGTGCCTCCACAATCACAAAGAAGAAGGCAGGACCGACCTAGCCATCCTCCTCTTTCCAAATTTGAAGCCTAGACCACAAATGTGAAGGTCAAAATTATTGGCCCTTACAAATACGGTGGAGGCCTCGCAAAGGAAATTTTTGGCCTACACTAGGTACTAAGGCACAAATAATTTCAAAGTTTTAAATATCCCGACTGGGCCTTGAAATTCATATAGAATGTTGTGGGTGCCAATCAATTATGACACGCAATAAAATTTGACATTTTGAACTCAATGGAGCCATTAAAATTTCAGCTAAGGTCATTTTGATAAAGAAAAATGGCTCTATATACCAAACAAAGTACTTTTTAATCAAATTATGAGTCCCCATAAGTCATAATTGACTTGGGTAGATATAAAAAAGTTTTAAAAGAAAAATAAATTAAAAATAAAGAAAATAACCTGGAGGGTCTTTACAATAAGATTAAGATATAATCTTAGATGAAAATTAATTGGGGAACAATAACTTTGTATTTTGTAAAGTTTTTTCAAAATTCAACTTTATTAATCTTTTTCTTCAAAAAAAAGGATCACAAAAAGGTAAGTTAGAAAATAAAGTAAAGCATCAACACACTACAAAAAAGACATCTAGTTTATGGTATTAAAACATTGTTTCCGAGGGAGACAAAGTCTATTTTGGTCGATTCTTATTCTTGTAGAAAAATCAACAAATTATATTGCATATTCCAGATACACAGTCTATTTTGTTTGCTTGGATTTACTTAAAATGTTATCAGATTTCATAGAATAATAGTCTAGCTATTTATTTTTTAGACTATTATTTTTTAAAACAAAATCAGAGAGTAAATGTAATGACCCACATAGTCATTTCCATTATTTTAATATATTTTTTAGCTCTAGAGATTTTCTATAATTGCTCCAAGTTATTTATGACTTGTTGGGACTGATAGTGCGGTTCCTAGGCAGTTTGTTTGAGAATTTTTGTTATACCAAATATATTATAGAATATTTAATTTAAATTAGCATTTTCTAGAAATATAATTTTTTACCGTTCTAAAATATTTTGATGCATATAGAATTCTTTATTTATGGTATATCTATGTTGCTATATAAATAGGTTTATAGTTTATTAATATTTTAAGATGAGATAGTAAATTTAGATATGTTAAAAAATTATTATTATATAATAGAGTTTTTATTAGAAATAATTTTTGATTAATTATGGTATATTCAAATAATGATATATATTTTACTACAAACCTATGCAATACCAAAGTATATACATAATCGGATTAAACTTAATAGTTTAAATTTACGTGTTTGCGGTTTTGGATAAGTAGTTGTAGTTTGCCTATCATTTGATATATATATATATATATATATATCATGCCTTTATTACCCAGTTAGGGCGTCATTTTAGAAAATTTGGTCCCTTATTTTGTAGAATAAAATAGCATCAATCACTTTAAAGAGTGGAATTAAGTTACAGAACTTATGATTACTCCCTATTTAATGAAGATGTACGAATGGTTATTTAAATATATTATTAGGTTCGGTTTAGATTCAACATATACATTATTTCTATCATTGATTGTTAATTTTTGTACTACTTTCGCATTGGTTAGGTATATTTTGGGTTTTAATTTTTCAATTGGGTAGGGTTACTATGAGTTGTGGCTCGAGTCCGACATCTGGTTATGATGATTTGGGAGTTTTGGTAATGATTACTATTGTTTTTGGAGTGATAGTTTCTTTGAGTTCAGGTAAAAGTTCGGCATCTGATTATGAGTTCTATTGTATATCATATATGTGGCATCTCATTATCACCTACTATTTTTAGTTTGAATTTGGTATGTGGACCCTTGTTATAGTCTAACACTACAAGTTCATGCTCGGCGTCTGGCCTCTCGTTACTCCCCATTCGTACTGATTCGAGCTTAGTGCACATCTGGATGGATACTATGGTTTCACCAGGATTTATTTGTAATGGATTATTTCCACTTTTCCTTAACTTACTTCGTTTGTGTCCCATCATCTTAAGGGGGCATAGTTGGGTTAATTGTCTTCTTTAGTGTCCTTGATATACTTATGGTGGCCCAGTTAGATAATGTTTGGTTTGCCTTTGATTACTGTGTTATTTATCTTTTTGTGTTGCTTTTACTTATTACTTTATCTCATTTGCATAGCTCAAGAGCTTTTTATCTTTCTATCCTATTTACTGTTGACTAAAATTGTATCCTCACATTTTAGTTATACGTTTCCTGTATTGAGCTTACTCAGTCAATGATTCCTACTGTGTACCTATTGCTTTGGCACTCATACTACACTTTTACGTCTTAACCCTAATATAGTTCTGGGTACTAGTAGCTTGCGTTGATGTTACTCCTATTTTCCTGTAGTAATTGAAAGCACGGTGAGCTTGTCATTATCTGAGGTCCATCCTCCTCTATCTATTCTAATTTAGTCTTTTGTACTCGAAACTAATTGTATATATTATGTATATTTTTAATTATTTCTTATACTTTGGCTATATTTTAGTAGTGGCTCTAGTACCGACCTTACCAATCCTCTGAAAGAATTTATTTGTATATTTTGGTCCTTTTTGATCTATCATTTTTATAAACTTTACATATTTCCTTTATTTTAATAACTTATTTTTACTATTGATATCATTATATGCAATCTTTTATGGTTTCTACCCATTAGTTCCTTACCTACCATTCTAGGCTATGGCTTGGGTTGCCTATGGAGGGATAAGGTAGGCATCATCATAACTTGAGAAATTGTCTCGTGACAACTTGGTATTAGGGCCTACGTTTTACTGGTACTATTTGTACTTGAGCTAATTTTTAGTAGAGTCTCACGACTCAATACAGAGATGTCTGTATCCTATTTTCGAGAGGCTACAAAGAATTTATAGGTAAAAACCTTATTTTCTTGATCTATTTTTATGTATTGGATCTAAGTTAGTTTTTAATCTTTACTGGTTCACTCCTTATGTAGATAGCTAGGGCGAGGTATGGGAGATGGGGAGAAGACCCTTGATCCTGCTACTGAAGTTTTTGGTATGTGCTGAGAATGACCCAAAGATTAGGGAAAAGATATTGCAGTAGTGCCATTTTGAGGTTAGGCTAGGGATCCATCACCTGATCCTTTCATATCTCCTGAGATTATGAGAGCTCCAGGTATTCCACCACTGCAGTAGATGGGCTAGGTAGCAGCCTAGGCTCTACTCAATTTTATATCCTATTTGATTCTTCAGGATACATTAGTATAATTATTTGGGTTAGTTAGTGGTCCACTAGCTGGGGAAGCTCTGCTAGTAGCATTCGGTGGTGTTGATTTAGTGTCACAACCTGCAATAGCAGTTCTAAGGGTAGAGGTTCTGCAAACACCGGTAGATATGCAGTCGACAGTATTCTATCCATTTTTGTTTTTAGGGGAGAAGAAGATGATGGGTAGATTTTTTAGATTGACTCCACCTTAGTTTGATAGGACCTAGGAGAGGAATCTTATGAGTTCCTATCCAGTTATAAGGAGAGGTTCTGAAAGTTAGGGTTGGTCGAGTAACATGGAGTAAACTTCATTGTGTATCAACTAGATACAGTAGTGAGAAGGTGGTGGAGAGGTTATCTTGATTTTAGGAAACTTGGATCTCTACCAGTGACTTGGACTTAGTACACTGAGGTTTACATGGGGTAATATATGCCTTAGAGCATGCACGACCATCTTCGAGATGGGTTTTCTACTTTAAGATAGAGTTCTATGTATATGGCTGAGTATGAGGTAATATTCTGTCAGTTATCTAGGCACACGAATATTATTCGACCTACAGAGTATGAGCATATTCAATTCTTTATTAGGGGATTAAGATTACCCCTTCATAATGCTACATAGAGTTTGGTAACTTTGGGAAAGTCTTTTTTGAGATTGTTGATCATGCTTATTCGATAGAAGAGGTGGATTATGAGGCCCAAGGGGGTAGTAATAAGAGACCTTATTGATAGGGTAGTTTTAGTAGGAGCCACAGTGGTTCACACATCACAGGCTGAGGGTTTCATGGTACGTACCCCAGCAGCAGCATCAGGGTCAACCTAGTTAGCCAGTTCAGGCATCTCTTCATACATCATAAAGGAGTAAGCCAGATTACAGTGGTTCTAGTGGTCAGAGTAGCTATAGCCAAAGAGGTGATCAGTACAGATTATCAAGTCGGGGTAGTTGTTCTAGATCCACTGGGACTTCTAGACCGAGTAGGGTGCTCAGCATATATTATAATTGTTGGGGTTATTTGTCTCTTTTCCCGTGAGTGTACCTAGCATAGTATGATTGAGACTGTAGTCCATACTACATAGCCAATCAGATCAGTATTGTCACTAGCTAGTGGTTCTGTACAAGTTTATGGCCGTGGTCAACATGGTTCTCAAGGTGGTTTGAAGAGAGCTAGAGAAAGTGGTTGGGTAAGCACCCAGTGCAGTATTGGGCAGAGTCATTTATATGTTGTACCAGGTAGACTAGAGACTGAGGCTTTGGATGCTATGATCACAGGTTTGATTTTTGTATGCCATCTACCAACTTCTGCTTTTTTTTATCTCAGTTCCATATTTTTATATTTTCTTGCTTATTTTACATTATGACTGGGTTTATATTCAGAGTCCTTATTTGTGCCATTATATGTAGATACCCTCGTGGGTAATACTTTAGAAGTGGATTGGGTATGTAGATCATGTTCGATGACTGTTTGGGTGTTTGATATCTCATTCTCCTCGATATGGTAGATTCTTATGTGATTCTAGGCATACATTAGTTATCTCCTTAACATGTTTTCTTGGATTGTCTTGCTAAGACTGTTCCTTTATCCTTGCCTGGTGTACTGCTGGTTGTGTGGAAGGGTTTTGTTACCCATTTATCGATGTGGATTATTTGTTACATCAATCTAGGAGATTAATATTGAGGGGTTGTGAGTCATTTCTTGCGTAAGTTATGAATGTTAGTGCTGAGAGTCCATCAGCTGACTTCATCCCAGTTCTTCATGAGTTTGTCGATGTGTTTTTGAATAACCTACTTATCATTTCTCCTGAGCGTGATATAGTGTTTATTTGTGACCTTGAGCCAAACACTAGACTTATTTCTATGGCTCCTTACTACATGGCTCCTGTTGAGCTAAAGGAGCTAAATAGTTAGCTTTAGGATCAGCTAGGTATGGGCTTTAATTGACTGAGTATGTTACCGTGGGGTTCTCCAATTCTATTTGCAATGAAGAAGGATTGCTATATATGTATGTATATCTTCTACAAGTAGTTGAATTAGGTGATCTTGAAGAATAAGTATCCTACACCTCGTATAGATGATTTTGACCAGCTTCAGGGTTGAGCAGTGTATTTAAGATATATTTGACGTCTGGCTACCATCAGTTGATTTAAGGTTGCAAATATCCCTAAGATAGTCTCTAGGAGTTGTTACAGTCATTATAAGTTTCTTGTGATGTCTTTTCAATTGACACATGCTCTAATAACTTTTATGGATCTAATAAGCCGCATGTTCAAGTTGTTTTTGGACTCCTTCATGATAGTATATATTGATGACATTTTAGTGTATTTTAAAAGTAGGAAGGATCATGAGTATCCTTTGAGGTCTATGTTCCACACTTTGAGAGATTATCAGCTTAATACCTATTTCTCAAAGTGTAAGTTATAGCTTGAGTCTGTAGCTTTCTTAGGGCTCGTAATATCAAGGGATGATATTATGGTTAACCAAGCAAAGATTGACGCTATTCATAGTTGGGATAGGCCAACATCACCTACTGAGGTTTGTCATTTTATTTATTGGCAGGTTACATAGGTAGTTTATTAAGGGTTTTTATTCTATTACATCCCCTATGACTAGATTGCTTAGGAAGTAGGTTTTGTTTAAGTGGTCTATGAGTTATGAGGCAAGATTTTTTAAGCTCAAGTATTCGCTTACTTTAGCTCATATTCTGACTCTTCCAATTGAAGGAAAGGGTTTTATTGTCTACTGTTTGTGTCTAATATGGGTCTGGGATGTTTTAGAATACATCAAAACCGTATTATTGTATATGAGTCGAGACAACTAAAGGTGTATGTAAGACCCTTAAAATTTCAATCATTGTACTTTTTACCTTCTCGTGTTCGTAATATCAATTTTTGACTTGAATTATGCTTAGAGTTGTTAAAATGGTGTTTGGGTAGAGATTTAGAATTTTCAAAAGGGGATCAGGGTCATTTTGGGACCCCAAGGTAGTGAGGTCTGTGATATCACCATTACACGAATGCTACCCGCCGTGATATTGGTATTCCATAAAGGATAGCTTTTGTAATATTGGCATGACATGTCATTGTGTTAAATTTATGTAATTTTGTTTTTCAGTAAAGGTGAGAGGCTTTTGGTCTTTTCACCTTTCCATGACTTTTAAACATAAAATAGTCCCATTTTCATCAGTTTTCAAAGATTAAATCCCCCTATTTCACTCTAAAAAGAAAACCCAAGAACATTAAATGAGTTCACTGTGCATTTATCGTTCGGGCTCAAAAATTCAAATTGCTTTTTAATTCTTGTGTGTTTCAGGCATATTTCTATTTTGCAAAGGTTAATTTTACATTGTGGCATTGATTTGATGGTTTTTCATGTGATTTTAAATGTAGGTTTAGAAATTGGGTGGAGGGGTTTTGGTTGTTATTGATTTAATTACTTGTCCTAGACATTGAATTGACTATTCATACTTTAAATTAGTGTTTTGGGACTGAATTGGTATGTTATGTAAATGGTTGGAAAGAGGGAACATGGATTTCCCCAAATTTGATGAATTTTTTCTTGAAATTGTAGGAACCTCAACCCACTTTGTTAATTTGATTTTATTTATGGAAAACTGCATGGTTTAACTTGCTTTAAAACTCAATGCATTGTATTAATGGATAAATGGTTATTTAAATGTTTTGAGGTGGCCTTGGTGGCTATGGTTTGGATTTTAATGGAACTTAGAGTCAATGTGGTTATGTGAATTGATTGGGCATGTGTGATTTAACTTGAAAGTGTATTGGAATGATGATACCAAGTGATCAATGCCTTAATGAATGACTCCTGAGTTACTGGTTTGAATAATGTGTGTAAATGGTTTTAATTTCCACTTAAAAGGGGTTGTTTAACTCGTTATGGACGGTGGAGGTCCAGGGGGAACAGATACTTGAAACACGTTTCTCAGCGTGGGTGTCTTTATGATCATCTAGATAGTTTACACATTATATATATATATATATATCAGAATGGTTGGATCATCAGAGGCTTTGTCCTTTCCTCAAATTTTCATGGTTCATACGGCAAACATATTCTGGGAGCCTTTCAACAGGGGGAGCTGAATCCATATAGTCTGTGGGTGCCCATAAGACGAATAGAGCTATATATTCTAGGATAATGATTTTTAAATCCCATGTCGAACCCTTGTTCCCTATCCAAGTATCCTATATAAGAATATAAATGTTTGTATTATGGTTTGGATTTATTTTGGACATGGCATTTATTTTATCACTTTCCCTGAGTTACTTACCAGTGCATATCCCACTGACCAACCTAGGATGCTATGTTATTTCATAATGTAAGTTCTGAAGACACGTCTTTTATACATGTGCATTGTTTGGTGGATTACACATTTGTCAAGTTGTTATGAAGTGGTGAGCCTCCATCTTCCGTAAGGCCTTATCATCTCCATATTCTTTTACTTTTGACTTAGTACTTTTGGATTCTTTTGGTCATGATCATGGAAATGTCCCAAACTATTTGATATTCATGGTTTAGATGATATTATGGATATATATGGGTTGGTTGGCTATTGTTTTGACTCTTTGTTTTCATAAAGTTATCTATTCCTCTTTTATTGCTATCTTAATTGGATTATGCATTATTATTATTACTATCTTTGTGCTCATGAATTTAAGAGATGTAGATGGTCTCTGGTCCGTGATGGGCTTGAAATACCCATCATTGCCAGACCCTAGTTTGGGTCGTGACAAGCTTGCTATCAGAGCATGGTTTAAAGTCTTTGGGTGCCCATAAAGCCTTGTTAAGTAGAGTCATTTTTATGGGTGTTTACCATGCCATATATATAAAGGGGAGGTTACAAGACATTTAGGAATGTTTTCCTTTCTTGTATTTTGTTTCAGACTGTAAAGTCTAGTGTTGTGAAACTTTTAAATCTCATAGCTTCCTTGCATTTTTGATTATCCCTCAATGAAAATCTAATGTTTGTAGAAACTCTACTAGGAACTCTGTCCTACCTGGAGATATTGTGAGGGGACTCACATCGTGTATGGAGTGAAAACCTAGTCTAGAGTTCCTTCTCCTGATTGTGTTGCTCCATATGGAGTCCCACCTTCTCCTGGTAGTCTTTCTTCTGCTTCTCAAGAAGGTAATGCTTATGATCAGCCGCCTCATGGGGACATCTCAAATGTGGAGTTCTGTTGGTCTATTCCTTTGCTTACTCAGTTGGTGACATATTTGTCTTATTATTTGGATCTTATTGGTTTAGTTTCTCCTTCATATGAGGTCACTCTGGTTTGCTAGTTCATGAGGTTAAATCCCCTAACCTTTATAATCTCTAAGGCTTAGGAGGCTTCTAAGGGGTTTTTTAATAAGATGGAGAGGGTTTTTAGGGTGTGTTACATATCAGCTGAAAGATGTAGCTTATTATTAGTATGAGAAGTGGGAGTAGTTGAGGGGTGATGATACGGAGGCGGCAATATGGGATAAGTTTTCAGGGGCCTTTCTTATTCACTTCTATCCTTAGATATTGAGGGAAGCTAAGGCTGAGGAGTTTGTTAATCTGAAGAAGGTAAGATGAGTGTGAAAGAGTATGCACTAAAACTTAAGTCATTGACTCAATATGCTCTTGAGTTAGTGTCTAGCTAGAGATCCATGACTAGGAAATTTCCTTCTATGTCATCCCGTTAGTTGTTATTAGAATGTAAGGCTACGATGTTGAACAATAATATGGACATCTCAAGACTTATGGCTTATATGCAGCAAGTTGATGACAAAAAAAAGAGAAATACAAAAATTAGAGGATAGCTAAATAAGAAGTTCAGATATTCAGATTATGGTAGGGGTCAGCATAATTACGAGAATAATTGTTGACAATGGACCAAGAAGAAGAACTCGGGCAATTCTTATTCGTCTGCTAGTGTTGCTTATCTTAAGTCTTCAGGCGATCATCGTTCTCATGCTAGTGGTGATTCTAAGGCACACGTTTTACCATCCCAGGATAGTAGAGCTCAGCTATCCCCACCTTACCCTCCTTGTTATTTTTGTAAGCAGGTCTATCATGGTTATTATGAGAAGGTGAGGAATTAGTTTTATAATTGTGCTCAACTTGCTTACATGTAGCAACATTGTCCTTCAACTAGGGTTGCTATAAGGGCCAATCAGGTTTCGGTTGCCACTTCCTCAACTCCTATAAAAAAGGGTTCTACTTAAGGTAATTACACTATTCATAATTGTCTTTATAATCTTGCCACCCATCATGAATCTGAGGCATCACATGATTTTGTTACTTGTATGTTATAGCTCTTCCCCCTAAATATGTATTGTTTGCTTGATTTAAGATCTACCTTCTCTTATGTGAACCCTTGTGTGGTTGTACATTATGGTTTTGGTCTAAGAAGTATTTCTAATACCTTTTGGTTTCTACCCTCATGGGTGATTCTATAGTTGCTAGATAGGTATATAGGGGTTGTGTTGTTCCATCTTTCATAGGGAGATAGTGGTGGATTTGATAGAGTTGGTTATGGTGGATTTTAATGTTATTTTAGGGATGTATTAGTGTCATTCGTGCAATGATTTCCTATATTGTAGGACCCAAAAGGTTAGTTTCTAATTTTCTAAGGAACCGGTAATTGAATTAGAAGGGAAGTTTCTTAGTACTCAAAGGGTGGTTTATTTCCTACATTAGAGCTCAGAACTTGATTTCTAAAGGATGTTTGTATCACATAGTTTGGGTTAAGGATTCTAATTTTGAGGGTATCTCTTTGCATTATGTCCCTATGGTTAACAAGTTTCCTAAGGTGTTACTGATGAGATTCCCAAAATTCCTCCCGATAGGGATATAGATTTTGTGACTGATATACTACTAGATACACATCCTATTTCCATTCCTCTTTATAAGATGGATATGGCAGAGTTAAAGGAGCTGAAAAAGAACTTAAAAGATATTCGTGATAAGGGTGTCATCTATCCTAGTGTTTCTTTGTGGGGTGCTCTTGTGCTTTTCATGCGTAAGAAGATGGATCCCTTCGGATTTATATAAACTATCATCAGCTAAATAAGGGTGTAGTGAAGAATAAGTATTCTCTTCTTTGGACTGATAGTCACTTTGACTAGCTTTATGGTTCTAGATGATTTTCTAAGATTTATCTTTATTTGGGTTATCATTTGTTGAAAATTAGGGAGGTTGTTATTTCCATTATTACTCTCCAAACTCGATATAATCACTATGAGTTTTTAATTATTTCATTAAGGTTGACAAATACTCTGGCTGCATTCATGGATCTTATGAATAACGTTTTCAGGAAGTTTATGGACTTGTTTGTGATATATCTCATTAATGACATCGTGGTGTATTCTAAGAGTGACGAGAATCGTGCATATCACCCCCAAATTGTTTTGCAAGACTCTTAAGGACCAGAGTTTTATGCAAAATTATAAAAGTGTGAGTTTTAGCTGAATGTTGTGACTTTTCTTGTACATATTGTTTCTAGTGAAGGGATCAGTATGTATTCATAAAATGTTAAGGTGGTGAAGATATGTCCTAGACCCAACTTTGACCGACATGAGGAGCTTCTTAGGTTTAGCCGAGTAATATAAGAGGTTTATGGAAACTCTCTCATCTGTTGTTGCTTTTTTGATGAAATTAACTTCGAAGAAAGGGAATTTTTTGTGGTCCGACGCTTGTGAGGGTAGTTTTGATACATTAAAAGATAAGTTGACTTCTACTCTATTTTTTACCCTACCGGGCCTATTGATGGTATTGTGGTGTTTTGTGATGCATCCCATGTAGGATTGGGTCTTTTGTTCATGCAGTATTGTAAGATTATTGTTTATGCTTCTAGGCGGCTTAAGGTTCATGAGAGGAACTATCCGACACATGATCTAGATTTGGCAGTTTGTCATTTTTTCTTTAAAGATTTGACACCATAATCTATATGGGGTGCATGTGGATATCTATTCTGATTATAAAAGCTTTCAGTATGTGTTCACTCAGATTGATTTTAATCTTAGGAAATAGACGTGGGTTGAATTCCTTAAGAATTATGACATGAGTCTTCACTACCATCGTGGTAAAGCTAATATAGTTGTTGTTGCTCATAAAAGGTTGTTCATAGAGAGCTTATCTCATGTGGATGAGGAAAAAATATATTGGTCAAGGATATTCAAAGCTTGTCTAACTTGGGAGTTCGTCTTTTGGACTCAGAGGATGGAAGAGTTATTATTCCAGAAGTGGTTAAATCAACTCTTGGTGTTGAGGTGAAAGATAAGTAGGTTTTGGGTCCAATATTTATGCAGATTAAGCATGATGTGGGCCAGAAAAAGATTATGGCTTTTGATATTAGTGGTGATGGCATCCTAAGGTATCAAGGTAGGTCGGGTGTTCCTGATGTAAATGGGTTACGGGAAAGGATTTTTATTGAGGCTCATAAGTCGAGGTATATCTTTCATCTAGGTTCAACTAAGATGTACCATAACATTAAGGAAATTTATTGATGGGATAATATGAAGAGGGATGTAGCAAATTTTTTTTCCAAGTGTATAGTTTGCCATGAAGTAAGGTAGAACACTTAAGGCCTGGTGACATGCCTCAGGAAATAGAGTTGCCTATATGGAATTGGGAGGTCATGAATATGGATGTCATTATAGGTCGTCTGTAGTCTCGCATATAGTACGATTTGATTCGAGTCATTGTGGATAGAATGACTATGTCCACTCACTTCTTTCCTGTAAGGACTAACTGCTCAGGAGAGGATTATGCCAAGTTGTTCATTCAGAAGAATGTGACATTGCATAGTGCACCAATGTCCATTATTTGAGACCAAGGTAAGAAATTTTCATCTCACTTCTAGCATTTATTTCAGAGATGCTTGGATACATAGGTGAACCTTGGCACTGCTTTCCACCTTCAAATTGATGGACAAGCAGAGCACACTATTTAGATAATAGAGGATATGCTAAGGGCCTATGTGATTTATTTTAAAGGTAGTTGGGTGGATAATTTTCCTTTTATTGAGTTCGCATATAATAATTGTTATCATTGGAGCATTCAAATGGCTCCTTTTAAAGCTCTTTCTGATATGAGGTGTAGGTCTTCTATTGGATGGTTTGAGAATGGTGAGACTAAGTTTTTTGGTCCTTACCTGGTTCACCAATCCATTGAGAAGGTAAAAGTAATTAGAGAAAAACTTAAGACTTCTCAAAATTACCAAAAGTCTTATGTAGTTTTGAGGCAAAGAGAATTGGAATTTGAATTAGTTGACTGTGTATTCTTAAAGGTGTCTTTTATAAAAGGAGTGTTGAGGTTTGGGAAGAAGGGAGAGTAATTCCCTATTATGTTGGTCCATATCGAGTTTTGATGAGAATTAGGAATATTGTTTATGAGTTGGATTTGCCTATGATCATGGGTTCTATTCATGACGTGTTTCATATGTCCATGAAGAAAAAGTATATAGGTGATCATTCCTTAATATAGCCTATTGAGGATGTTGGTGTTATGGGTTTCTTGTCTTGTGAAAAAGTCCGATTGAGATATTGGATAGGTAAGTTCATAAATTGAGAACCAAAGACATAGCTTCAGTAAGGGTTCTTTGGAGAAACCAAAAGGTAGAAGAGGCTACATGGGAAGCTGAGGTAGATATGATAGCAAAGTACCAACTCTTATTCTCAGAGATACACAAAAGTGCTTAAGGTATGAGGTTTGTTTTCCTCTCTCTACCTTTAGAGTTTGTCATTCAATTCTTGTTATTCTCATTCTAAAAGTTTCCCAAAACATCATTCAGGTGCGAATAATCCTAAGGAAGTGATAATGTAATACCATTAAAATTTTGAACAATTTATTTTACCTTCCCGTGTTCATAATATTGATTATTGACTTGAATTATATTTAGAGATGTTAAAAGGGTGTTCGGGTAGAGTTTTAGAATTTTTGAAAGGGTTTCAGGGATATTTTTATACCTCGAGGCAGTGAGGGTCCATGATATCACTGTATCACGAAGGCTACCATCTATAATATCGGTGTGATGCAGAGTATAGCCTTTGTGATATTGGCATGCCTGTCAAGGTGTTAAATTCATGGATTTTTGCTCTTTTTACTTAAGTGTAGGGCGTATTTGATCTTTCACCTTTTCCACAACTTTTATTCATTAAATAGTCCTATTCTCATCGGTTTTCAAAGATCAAATCCAACTATTTCACTCTCAAATACAAACAGGAACATTCAAGGGTTTCACTGCTCATTCATCTTCTGGGCTCTAAACTTCAAATTGCTTTCAAATTCTTGTCTATTTCATGCCTATTTCTCATCCCCAAACTTTTACTTCCCATTGTGGCATTGATTTGATGGATTTACATGTGATTTAAATTATAGGTTTTTAAATTAGGAGAGGGGTTTTGGTTGTTATTGATTTAATTACTTGTCTCATGCTTTGAATTGATTATTCATGCTTTAAATTAGTGTTTTTAGGACTGAATTTCTACATTAAGTAAATGGTTAGAAAGGGGAATCATATGTTTCCCCAAATTGGATGAATTTTGCTTGGAATTTCATGAATCTCAACCTACTTTGTTAATTTGATTTTAATTATGGAAAACTACAGAGTTAAACTTGTTTTTAAAATCATGCACTGGATTAATGGATAGATGGTTATTTAAATATATTTTGATGTCCTTGGTGGCCATAGTTTTGATTTTAATGGAACTTCGGAGTCAATGCAGTTGTGTGAATTTATTTGGCATATGTTATTTAGCTTACAAGTATATTGGCATGATGATACCAAGTGATAAATGGCTTAATGAATGATTCCTTTGTTAATAGTTGGAGTAATGTGTGTAAATTGTTTATTTTGGACTTAAGAGGGGTTGTGTAGCTCATTGTGGAAGATGGAGGTTATAGGGAGATTGGTACTTTATACCACATTTATCGGTATGGGGCTCTTTATGACCGTGTGCATAGTTCACATATTTTATATCTATCTATCTATATATATATATATATATATATATATATATATATATATATGGCTGGAGCCTCAGAGGCTTTGGCCCTTCCTTGAATTTTCCTGGTGCATCCGGCCAACATGCGCTGGGACACTTTCAGCTTGGGGAGTTGAACCCATATAGCCCGTGGGTGCCTTTAGGATGGACAGAGCCACACAGTATAGGATAATGATTTTTAAATATCATTCTTAAACCTTGTTCCCTGTCCTAGCATTCTATATGTGTATATAAATGTGTGTATTGTAGTTTTGATTGATTTTGGACATGGCATTTCTTTTATTGCTTTTCCTGAGTGACATGCCAGTGCATATTCTACTAACCATCCTGGGATTCTACATTCTTTCATAATGTAGGTTCCGAATGCACTTCTTTTACCCCTGTGCAGTGTTAGAGGGATTAGCACTTGTATTGAGTTCTTGTGAAGTAGTTAGCCTCTAACCTTTGGAAGGCATTAATATTTCCATATTCTTTCTATTTTTGACTTAGTACTTTTGGATTTTTTTGGTCATGGTCGGGCATGTCCCAACCTATTTGGTATTCTAATTTTAGAGGCTATAATGGATAGATATGGGTTGGTTGGCTATTATTTTGACTCTTAGTTTGTATAGAATTTTCTATTCATCTTTTATTACTATCTTAATTGGCTTTTGCATTATTATTACTATCTTTGTGCTCATAGCTGGGCAATAGAGGTGGTCTTCGGTCCATGGTGGGATTGAGATACCTGTCACGTCTAGGATAAGTTCTGATTGTGAGAGTGCTTGAGCGCAACCACCCCACTCTTGACTTGGATTGGTAGTGGTAATATTTATGCTTAGGTTTTGGAGGCATTATTTGTATGAGGTTCGCTATGAGATATTTACTGATCACCAAAATTTTTAGTATATTATGACCCTAAAAAAATCTTAATTCAAGGAAGCATAGATGGATTGAGTTGTTGAAGGACTATGATATCGCTATTCTCTACTATCCGAGCAGGGCGAATGTGGTAGCCAATGTCTTGAGCCGAAAGTCAGTAAGTAGAGGTAGCTTTGACTTTATTTTAGTTTCTAAATGGATGGTGAATCTAGATATACCGTCCTTAGCTAACTTGATTGTTTGTTTGGATATCTCTCACTCTATGAGGATTACTGCTAGTATTAAGACCAGATATTTCTTGTTGAAGAAGATTTGGGATTGTTAGTTAGAGGATAGCAGGCTTGATAGCATTCAAGGGCAAATGCTGAAAGGTGTGTCTCGAAGGGATAGCCTCAATTCTGAGGGTGTCATATGGTTTAATGGTCGTATTTATGTTCCAAAGGTAGGAGATTTTATTCAATTTATTTTTGGAAGGTTCATAGCTCCAGTACACTATTCACCCTATGACAGCTAAAATATATATGGATTTGAGGCAATATTGCTGGTAGAGTGTTATTCAGAGAGATATAGCAGGTTTTGTGGCTTAATGCATTTGTTATTTGAAGGTAAAAATCAAGCACCAGAGGATTGTTGGATTGCTTCAGCAGCTACTCATTCCAAAGTGGAAGTCGGAGCAAGTTACTATGGATTTCATATGTGGATTGCCTCACACTTCCTATGTTTTTTATATCATTTGGGTCAGCATCGATCGATTGACAAAATCTGCATATTTTATCCTTTTTTAAGTTTTCTATAGTGCTGAAAGGTTAGCCTATGTTTTTATTTAGTAGGTGGTTTGCTTATATAGCATTACTGTGTACATTATTTCAGATTGAGCCTCTAAGTTAACTTCTAGATCCTATATGATGTTTAAGGAAAAATTAGGTGCCCAGCTTAACATTAGCACTGCTTTTCATCCCCAGATTGATGGACGGTCTGAGCAAACTATCCAGGTGTTTAAAAATATGCTTCGTGCCTGTGTGTTGGATTTTGGGGGCAGTTAGAGTAGTTTCTACCATTGGTGGAGTTTACATATAATAACAACTTTCATTCGAGTATTTAGATGTCCTCCACGTCCTGGAGAACATGCTCCGATCTTGTGTAGGCATTGTCGATCTCCTGTTGGTTGGGTTGAGATTTCTGAGGCTAGGCCTCGTGGTATAGATTTTCATTATAAGTCATCAAATAGAGTTCGAGTGATTAAATACATGGTACTAACTTAGTGTAGACAGAGGATTAATGCTCATGCAGATGTTATTTACTAAGTTTCTGAGATGGTGATAGGGCCTTACTTTGATCATTGCCTTGTAGGGCATAGTGAGGTTCAAAAGGAGGGGCACGCTTAGCCCCTGGAATAATGGATCCTTTGAGATTCTATAGACAGTTGGGGAGGTAGCTTTTGTGTTGGCATTGCCTCCTGCCTTCTCATCCATTCTCCTAGTGTTCTATGTATATATGTTATGGCAGTTTATTCTAAATGAGTCGCACATGCTTTGGTGGGAATCAATGTAGTTAGATGAAAGGTTGGTAGAGGAGCCAGTATCCATTTTGGCCAGAGATGTCAGACGTTTACATTTCAGAGACATTCCAGTAGTTAAGGCTCAGTGGAATCATCGTTCAGTTGAATAGTCTAATCGGGAGACTGAGTGTGATATGTGCGCCCTGTATCCTTACTTATATGAGCCTTCAAGTACTTCCTTATTCTTAACTTTCGCTTATGAAAGTCCTTATAGTAGTGGATGATGTAATGACCATTATGGTCATTTTTCTTTATTTCATACATTTTTTGTGTTTAGAGCTTTTCTATAACTACCATAAGATATTTATGACTTTCTGGAATTAACAGTGTGGTTATTGAGTAGTTTTTTGTAAATTTTTGTGATACCAAATATATTGTGGAATATTTTATCTAAATTTGTATTTGGCAGAAATATAGTTTATTACCCATCTAAAATAGTTTTGATGTGTATAAAATTCTTTAGTTAGGGTATATCTATGTTACTTTATAAATAGGTTTATAACTTATTCATATTTTAAGTACTGATAATGAATCTAGAAATGTTAAAATATTATTATTATATAATCGAAGTTTTGTTAGAAATAACTTTTCATTAATTATGGTATATTCAAAATATAATATTTATTTTACCATGAACCTATGATATACCCGAGTATATACATATTGGTATTAATTTTAATAGTTAATAGTTACATGTTTGTATTATATATGTGACATGTATGTCACTTAAGAGGAATGGATGGCCATGCGCAAATTTTAGTGGCCAAGTTTCAAAATAATTGGCAAAAATCCATTTCAAGTGGTGATTGATTATGGTAAGATAGGGTAGTAATAATTAATGATCTTGTCTACCTAATTATTTGCCGACACCACCTAATAGTTGTCAATTATGCCTTGATTTGTTTCCCAATAGCAACTATACATATGTGTGTACATATTGTTAGGGTGGGTGTTGTGAGGGTATCCATTTGACAATATAGTTGGTCACTGAGGGAAAAATAAAAACAAAAATTATCTTCATCATGTTATTCAAGCTCGGATTCTAGTAGAGCACTATTTGGTGGTTTTTTAGAGGGTTTTTAGCGTTGGAGTCCAGGTAGGTTAGGCTTAACCTACCTTAAGATTGGGCTTATTTATGATAATTGTGAACTATTATGCTATTTTTGGACAACTACTTGTAGTTTGCTTATCATTTGATATAGATATGTATAATTAAATATATCATGCCTTATTTACCCAATTAGAATTCCTTTTTAGTAAATTTTTATCCCTTATATTTTAGTATGATATAGCATCTATCACTTTAGTGTGTGAAATTATGTTGCGAAACATTGGGTTCATCCTTTTTTTATTTTAAATATGCAAATGGTTATTTAAATATATTTGTAGTTTTGGCTTAGATTCAACATATACTTTATTTATGTCATTGACTGTGAATGTCGGTACACTTGTTATGATATGGTTAGGGTTTGAATTTTACATTTGGATATGATTAATATGAGTTTCAATTCAATTTCGACATCTGGTTGTGATTATATGGGAGTTCTGGTACTGATTATTGTTCTGGAATTTGTGGTTCCTTAAAGTTTTGGTTCGACTCTGGTGTCAGATTATGATTTCTATTGTATATCATATATATGGCCTTTCGTTACTGCCCACTATTTACCATTTGAATTCGGCATGTGAACCCTTGTTATTATCCACCACTATCCATTCATGCCCAGCGTCTGACCTCTCGTTACTATCCATTGGTGTCGGTTTAAGTATGGTGCATGTCTACATGGCTACTATGATTTCACTTGGTTTGTTCAGTTATGGATTATTTATGCTTATATTTAAATTAGTTCTTAAGGATCCCACTAGCTTATGGAAGCACAGTTAGGTTAATTGTCTTTTTCAGTGTGCCTGACGAGCATATCAAGGCCCAGTTAGGTTGTGCTTTGTTTTCCTTTTATTACAACGTTATTTATCTTTCTCTACTGCTTATACCAATTCCTTTATCGCACTTTCATATCTCAATAGTTGTTTACCTTTCTACCTTAATTTACTTTTGACTTATAATGCACCCTCACATTTTAGTTATATATGTAGATCTAGGTATTATCAGTCGGCGTTGAATTGATTCCTATTTTTTTATATTGATCCAGAGTAGGGTAAACCTGTTGGCCTCCAAGGTTGATCCTCCTCTATCAATTCCAGTTTAGACTTTTGTACTCGAGACTGCTTGTATATATTGTGTATATTTTAGATTTTTTTTCTCGTACTCTGGGTATCTTTTAGTAGTGGCTCTAGTATCGACCTTACCAGTCATTGAGAGGGATTCATTTGAATAGATTGATAATTTTTATTCTCTCATTTTGATGTACTTTATATGTTTCCTTTCTATTTATCAATTATTATACTATAGCTATCATTATATGCAATCCTATTTTTTTTGGCTTGTTATCCCGTTACCTATCGTTTCGGCCTATCGCTTGACTTGCCTACTGGAGAGATAAGGTAGGCGTCATCATGACTTGAAAAATTTGATCGTGACAGTAAAATTCTTAATAATGACAAGTGAGAAATTGTTTATAACAACTCTGAAGAAATAGATACTACTTACCTTTACAACTGTATGGATAGAACTGTGAATATTCTTCGATTTCATTTCTTTTAGTAATATAAATCCGTTTTGTAATATTTTAGAGAAGTGGAACAGATGAATTGAATATATCTGAAATTTTCCTTTGATTCTCCATATATTTTTGGGAGTCATAAAGAATAATAAGCAGATTTGTGTGATTATTTACTTTTTGTATCATTCTAAAGATTTATTTTGTAGAAATATATATGATTTGAGAATTATTTTTTTTCTCTTCCATTCTCTTTTGTAGATACATTTTTTTAAAAATCGTCGGTGGAGAAGATGAATAGAAAGAAATGAAGAAAGTTGTTATAAATGTGAAATTGGTCAAAATGGTGAGATGCTGTTAATTTTCCTTTTTGAAAAAGGACAAAGTTCTACATAAACAAAGTTCTATTAGTTACTATCTAATAAGAGGAAGAGCTGGCAGAAGGTAGTCAGCATGCCTAATTGCCGCTTCGTTTAGCTGTTTGATTCGTAATTTTACTATATCATTCATAATTAATTATTATATCTTATTTATATATTAAAAAATTAATAATATTTTATAAAAAACAAGTAAAACACAGATGTCTGCTTCAACTGTTTTAACCAAAATTTTACTATAACAGACATAATTAATAATTATAAGGTATCTAAATATTAAAAAAATCATTATAAATAAATTTAAGTATTAAAAATTAATAATATTTAATGTTAAGTTTACTTGACGTTTTATATGGAGCTCATTAAAATTTTTTCCACAAGTATATTTTATAATAATTTTTACTATATCACTTCTAATAAGTTATTATAAGTCATTTAAGACATGTCAACTTCACGGCTTCAATCACAATTTAATTATGTCACTCCTAATTAATTATTATGGCTATCTAAGTATTTTGTCACTTAAATTAAAATTATTTTCTTTCAAAAAATTAAAAAAGTTAAAAAAATAAATAAATATTATCATAATATAAATTTAATTTAAATATTGGCTTTCGTATTTCAATGAAGATTTTTATCATAAGCATATTCAATTTTGGATGTACTGATACTAACCTCAATACAATTATATAACTTTCACACAACATATTTTTCATAGACCTTTTATTTGCAAAAGTCTTTTTTTCTGTAATCTCAAATCCTACGCATCAAACAATGGTCTTTTAGCGGGCAAAGCAATTCAGCTGCTTACTCCATGATTTTACTATATCATCTTTAATTAATTAATATATTTCATTTACATATTAAAAAATTAATAATATTTTAAAAAAATAAACATGTTTACTTCAGTTGCTTCATCCATAATTTTACTATATCACCCATAATTAATTATTATAAATCATCTAAATAATTAAAAAATTAACATTAAAAATTTATTATAAAGTCATCTAAGGATTACAAAATTAATAATATTTAATGTAAAATTAACTTGACGTTTTTCATGAAGTCCATTTAATTTATTTTCCACAAGTATATATTTATAGTAATTTTACTATATCACTTATAATTAGTTATTATAAGTCATTTAAGGCATATTGTGCTTTTACTATGTTACCACTAATTAATTATTATGCTCATCTAAACATTGTGTCACTTAAATCGAGACTTAAGTAATCATTTTCTTAATAGAAAATAAAATAAAATATTTTTCAAATGAATAAATAAATATTTTAATTTTATTATTATTATAATGTTAATTTAATATTGATATTGAGCCCGTGCTGTGCAGGGACTACTTGTAACTAGTTAGAATAAAAGTATTCCCTTTACTTTTCTTGAAAAAAGTGATAGTACTATTTCCCATATTTTTTCAAACAATGTGTAATTTTTCTTTTGAATGATAATATTAGTTAGTTAATATTTGTACATAGTACATGAAACTTATGAAGAGTACTAGAGGTAAATGTAGAAGCCTGCGCTAGAGAGGGCCTAGTAATAGTGACCTAGCCATAATTTTTAACTGTCACTTTTCTATGTCGCAATTTAGCTGAATTTTCAGAAAAATTTGAAAAAATCCACTTTCTAATTCAAGCTAAATTTCCAGAAATATACAAAACCGACCAAAATAACAAAACAATTCCCATCAGTCTGGCTTTACTAAATTACAATTTGTAAATTACAAATTACACTCAATACTAAAAAATTTGAATTATCTCCCAGATCCGAATTCTCAGAACTTTGGCAGTAAAATTCGATTCTTTGAGCTTTTCAATAGTTTCAGAGTTTCCCTTCTTTCCCAAATTTTCCTTATTGGGGATGTTACCTTGAGAAAGCTTCATATTGCGAAGGTGGTACTGGAAAACCATCAGCTCCTACAACCACTTACTACTTTAGGAAAAAGATCCACAATTTAAATAAGCGAATCATCATACAATAAACTACTATATAGGAACCACCATAAGTAATATAAAAGGGCTAGCTAGTAATAATCCATCAATAAGTATAAGTAGTAGAAATATCAAGAAGTGGTTTCATCTGCAAGGTAGCATGCCAACCTTTAGCTGCTTTCAAGGTAGCATTATCATATGATAGGAATCCACATGTCGAAGTAAACCCAGATATAAATTTAAGAGTCCTTTCAAAGATGGTGTTTTATTTTTGATGAAGTATATGAGAAGAGTTCCATTAAAGTAATTAAGAAGATATAGCAAACTTACCAAAGAGAATGACAAGGAGTTTGCTCAATATCAAAAGTTAGCTTAATCTACATCTACTACAAAAGACCAAACTGCATGAAAACCCCGTTCACAAATAAGCTTGTGTTTTATCAATCCTTATGGTCACTATAATTGTTCTTTAAGTTCATATAAAATAAAAACAAAATGAACTAAAGATTTCATACTTCAATGGCAACTGAGAGCAAGAGGTTCTCATCAAATTCCAAAAAAGAGTTATTACTATCCTCTCTCATTTTCAATTCATTTATCTTATTTTCCTAATTAGCCCGTATACAAAGATGACTCTTTCTTTTATTTTGGCAACTAATCATATGACTGAGACCTACTACATTAAGTTCAGAATGTTAGACTAAAATTGATGCATAAGACTTGATGTCTGTTGAGTAAAATAAAGAACGTGAGATTAACATTGAAAAAAATTCTTTATCCCCACACATGAAAATCAGAGGACGATAGCGCTATTAACTTAAACCATTAATTCTACACTGCTACTATTATAAGGTGCAAAATGAGTGTAATCAAAGTAGGATTTGAAGAAAAATAATAACACTAAAATAGCAAAATAAATAGATCTTTCACTTGAGACTTTTAGGTAAAATGTATTATGTTGGCCTGTACTTGAATTTTAGGAGAGTGGATAATTTGGCTTATGATTTTGAGTTGCCTTCAAGTCTATGTTCTATCCATTCGGTGTTTTATACTTCGATGTTAATAAAGTGTGTGAGTGCTCCCTCCTTGGTTATCCCTTTGGAGAGTGTGGATATTTTGATTCCTTGTCTTATTAGGAAGTCCCAATTAAAATTTTTGAAATGCAAGTCCTTCATTTAAGGACTAAGGATGTGTATTCCGTAAAGGTTCTAGGGTGGAACCATAACGTTAAAGAAGCTACTTGGGAAGTTAAAAAGGACATGAGGTCCAAATATCCATTCTAGTTTCCCTCTTTGGAAAATCATGCTTAAGGTATGTGTATTTCTTAATATCTTTGTTTTTTGTCTTTGTTAAAGGAAAGTGTGGTTGCGTTCTGTGCTAAATCATGTTAATAGATACCTTGTCTCATCATTCAAGGATAAATGATCTTGGTGGGGGGGAGAAGTGTAACACCCTAAAAATTTAGGCCCTTGAAAATTTCTAAGTTGAACTTCCTTCCTAACCTACAACTTACCTCATAAGTAATAAGGTATCTCTATGGGTCATAGGACCCCAATCATAAGGCGACCTGTGAGGTCGCCCATGATAACTATTTTGAGTATGATTAGACTTAATGAGTCACCAAGACTATACACAAGTTATGTGGTTCGAGTTGTAAGGTCACCAGTGAGGAGGTCCCTGAGTTACTATCTATACTACGATCGGATCTATTGAGTCGTAAGGTCTGAATATGAGTTGTAGGGTATGAATCATAGTAATACCAATATGGGTGCCTTGAGATTTGAGTTACACCATGAGTCTTGGTAACGACTCATAAGGAGTCATCACGAGCCGTAAGATGACATACGAAGACTGGTATCAATTTTCATCTTTCATTTAATGGTCAATTTGGAAATTTTCCTCTTTCCCCAAAAAGGACCCACAACCAAAAATACCCTAAGGGACTATATAAATTCTCAGTACTTAAGCAATTGCTCTTTGCTATTCTCTCAAATTCCCCATTTAAAGACAAAGCTAGGGTTTTAAGAGTTTCGTCTTTAAGGGCTCAACGATGGTTTCTTCTCCAAATTTTTGGTGATTAAGGCATGTATCACTCTCCCTAAACTTGTGCTAGTAAATATAGTTGTAAGTGGTTATAGAAGAAGTGAGGGATTTCTAGTTTTTCTCTATAGCTAGTGCTCGTTTCTCGAAGAACTCGGGTGATAAGAGAGAGCAGGGTGGCGATAATTTTTAAGCACAGGGTGCTGAATCTCAAGTGAGTGGGGCATATTCAGTTGTATCGTGTCCTTCTTGTTTGTTCTATGGTTGGTTTTAAAGGGGTTTCTGTGATAAAGGGAGGGCCAGGTATTTTAAATATGGTTAGCCAGGCCATGTGCTCAGAAATGGTCAAGTTGAAAAGGGTGCTTCGGGAGCAAGTAAGGCTCCGATTGCTTCATCTTCTACTCTTACACCAAAGGGTACTACTTTGAATCTATTTTTTCTTCAAGTACCAGTGCAGGTATGAATTGGTTATATGCTCTTGCTAGTATACAGGAATCTGAGGCATCACCTGATATCTTGAATAGTACGTTACAACTCTTTTCTCGTGACGGGTATTATTTGCTTGATTTGAGGTCTACTCTCTCTTATGTGACCTTATTTATGGATGTTTATTTTTTTTATCATGGTATGAGCCAAATGTCCATTATAGCTTTTGATGTCATTATTCGAGGCCAATACATGGAGAATCCAGTTTTGGACAAATTGAAGGCCCGAGAGTATGCATGGGGAAGTCATTTCGAACACTCAATAAAGTAGTTTTGTGTGTGAAAGGTTACTTGGAGGCTTGCCTTGATTACTACTCGAGGCTCCAAAGGATTGCAAGTGTTGAAGTTTTAAGAAGAAGTCCTTACACTCCATGACCGCCCTTCATCAAGGGTGTTTTAGTCGTTTTGTGCCTTTTCTTTACACTCTATAGAAGTGCCTTTTCATTAAGGGTAATTTAGTCATTTGATGTAATATCTATAAATAGATTCCATTAGGCTTATTTCCTAATTAGTTTTTGATGATATGTGACGAGATATTCTTGAACTTCATTGGGAGTATTTTTAGTATAGGGCTTGAAAAAGCCACCCAAAACTAGTGCAGGTCAAGTGTAGATTCACTTGAGTTGCATTTTGGCTTAGAACGCTGGTGCTTGAGGAGATTGTTTTTTCTCTTGTGTGTACATAAGAGTGTGGTGTTGCTATAGTGGGTTTTGGGGGTTCTATTGTTTGATACACACTTTAGTTCCTAAATTCATATAATAGTTTATGTCTTACTTATATTCTTTACCTTCTTGCATTTTAGTTTGGTGTTTGTTTCTTATCATGGCTTCATCTTTTTTCTTTAGGTTAGTTTTCATCTTTTAGGTTAATTTCTATAGCATTTGGTATCAAGAGCCATATTTTAGAATTGTTCCTACAATTCTAAGTCTTGGATTGTTGTTACCTTGAGAAAATCAACACAAAAAGAGTCAAAAACCCAAAAATATACAAAAATTGTTTTCCACATTTATGTACTTTGGGCAGATTTTTTAAACTTAGATGTAGGTAATTTTTGTGTGTTTGTTAGTTTCTAGTGCTAGATCCTTTTTCCCTAGCACTAATAGGGTCTAGATCTAAAATTTGAACTAAATTTGGGTTGTTTTGAGCCATCCACCATTGTTGAGCTTGAGTTTGAATAAACTTGAGGTAGATCTCATTTTATAAAAGGGTGTTTGTGGTCTTTTGTGGTTGAAATTGTGATATTTGTGCTTAGTTTGTCAACTGATCTTGGATCTTCAAAAATCATCAAATTTGGAGGTCATTTGCTTGAGGGTCAACTTTGGTCAAACCTTGAATGTTCTTGGTGTTCTTCATATCTCATTGAAGAAGAATATCAAAAAGTGGTTTTTTGATCTAAAAAGAAGAAGAGAGAGGGTGTAGTACTTGTTTGATCAAGGAATATTCAAGCATCTTCCAATTCTTCCAAAGGAACAAAACAACAAAAGGAATACTCAAGTATAAAGAATAAGTACAATGGGGACCATTTCAAATTCAAACCATTTTGAACTTCTGAAAGGATCGAATTCTTCCATTCCCTCCCCCTCAAAACCGAAACTACACCCATTTAGTGAAGATCAATAAAAAATTCAAAGTTTGAACACAAAAAATTTAAAAAAAAATTGACCAACCACAAGTTTCCATGTCATCACTTTTCAAAACCAACCCTAAGCTTAAATTTTTTTATTCTTAGTTTCAATTCATTGTTCTTTAGATTCATTTCTTGATTCTAGTACTAATTGACAAACTAGTAACTACCTACTAGGTTGTGAGTTAGTTTTGAATTCATATTTTTCGTGTTTACTTTCTTTGTGTGCCTTTTTTCTGTTGGTGGTAGTTTCTTTGCTCAAGTCTGAACGAGATTTCCTTGAGTCTTCAAACAAAAATCCATTTTGAGAAAGAGTAGAAATCAATAATAAACACCTCACGGATTATAAGCCAACTTTCAACACTTGTAAAATCAAGTGTGAGGTAACAAAGAAGTGGAGAGTGTGAGGATACTTTTGAGCTAACTAGCTTGTTGTTTTTTTTCTTTGTGTTTTCCTTCTTAGGTACCATGGGTTATACTTTCAATGCCACTTGTGAGGATTTAAAACAGAACCTTGAAAAGTTACGCCAATTGATATCCATACTTAGACCACCAAATCCAATACCTCTTGTCTAAGCGCCACTTAATCGGAAACTCCCCTGTGATGAGATCTCCCCAAAGGAGAAATTAGGCTGCCATGACACACTCCAAGGTGTAGGCCAAAACTCATGTGAGCTACAAAGTAAAAATGCTATCACCTACACTACTATAAACATAGAAAGTTGTGATGTGGCTAGTAGTAGCCAACTAGATATTGTTGGTGGTTTTTCTAGAGGAGAATCGAATAAGTTTTCCATTGGTGATACTCTTGATATTTCTAGGTGGCACGAAGATTCAATTTTTGTTGTAAGTAAGCAAGCACTAGTTTATCCTTTAGATGATAAAATTGATTCTACTTGTAAGAATTATTTGTGTCCACCTAGTGCTAGCACTTGTAACATGAATGATATTCCACTGCTGAGTAATGATAGTATTCACACACTAGTTGACCCTTGTAAAAACAAAGGTGAGTCTATGTTGGTATGTGAGTTGCCAACAACTAGTGAGGGTGTACAAAATGATCAATCGGGTGAAAATGACCTTGATTTGCTTGAATGTTTAGGAAACCCAAATAGTTATTATTCTTGTGAAGATGGATTTGATTGTGATCCCTTACTGCTAATGGTGGTTTGTTTATATGTGAGTATTACTCTCTTGAAAGGTAAGGTGCTGCATGTTTATAAATTCGATCTACTTCTTCCTTATGTATTCTAATGTTGAGCATACTAATGGTGATGAACTTGAAACTAAAGAGTACATGCATAAGGACATTATAGTTGAAGTTGACTTATATGGCTTCTTTCTCTACCCTCTTTTTTCTCATGATATTTTTAATGATGGTACATAGGTTATGTCTAATTATAAGGATGGTAACTTAGGGAAAAGTATGTATAGCCTTGGCCCATGTTCTTGGTTTCTCTCCCATTTATCCTCGGTGACTTATTGGGTTATGGAAATTGCAACATGACCAACTTGGCGATTGGTCAAGACAATAAAAAAATGTTGATTGTGGATGTTGGTATCCTTCCCTCTGATGGAAAATCTTTCTTGGGGATTTACAATCCACTTGATAGACCCAAGTTGTGCATGGTAGGAATTTCCATCAAAGTTAAGTGTTCAATGAAGAACGGGAGTAATAAAAGAATAAAAGAGAGTTCACCCTTAAGTGTTTCTATTCTTGATCAAGGTATCACTACTTGTAGGTCAAGGAGAGAGTTACCTCTTGAGAACACTTTAGATAAATTTCATTTATATAATATCCTTCTTTGTGACTTGTTTTTGATTGGGAGCCGCTTTCTTAAAGGTGGTTTCATACTTGTGGACCCTAGAAAAAATGTGTCATTGCCTCTTTGGGGTGTTGCTTATATACTTGCATCCATGTTTAATACACTTGTGCTGAAGTTATATGAACCACACATTTGTGGATGACAAGTTGAATTTTTATTTGTGGAAGAGTCCAAGGATGTTAAAGATTTCTTGTCACCAACATAGGGTTGGATAATTTGAAGTATCTTGTGGGACACTTGGGAGCAAGCATGATATCATTAGTAGAGGGAAACAAACCCTTGGGAGAACTATATGTCTTGGATTGGGATGTTTCATAGTAGGTGTTCTAGTTTCCCTAATTGCATGGATCAATAGATGAAATTCCTTTCCTTGGGAAATTGCTTGAAAAAAAGAGGTCATATGTGCTTGCCATGTATTTTCTCTCTCTGTGTGTTCCTACTTATGAATAAATCTTTGATGGGAATAGTTTAACTAGTACTTTTCTTCATTACCTTTATATTTATGATAATGTTCCTAATCTTGTTGAACCTAACATCGTATGTTGGCATGAATTTCCTACAGGGAAGAATTTGTATGTACTTAAAATCTTTGATTTCACCCTTGTGTACATCACATGCTAAGTCTTGTAATCCAAATGGAATTCACATAGATGTTATCACCTTTGATGATACCTTTACACTTGATTTGTTTCTTTACTTCCTCTTTTCTTATAATGATGTCCATGCTAGTCTTGGATTTACCTTATTTGGACGTAGAGAGTCTCTTTAATGTTCCACATGGTTGAGTAGTCATGCTATAAGGATCATTCGTATCCTTTACCCTGTGAGACCATTGTAGACGTGTGATCCATTGGTTCCACCATTCTTGGTGTGGACTACTAAAGTGATGAAGGAACAATTGTGTCCCATGGCTCCTATGATAAAGGTATTCTTACCTTTAGAGGTTGATGATGCCATTATGACCTTTGTAGTTTTATTATCTCTTGGTGATTGTCATAGCCACATCCTTTGTGACATTTTTACTAATCTTTTTATGTTAAAAACAAAGGACTCATGGTTATATTTCCAGTGTGTACCACCTCGGCATGATGATATTGTGTATATACTAACCCTAACACTCATATCATAAGGATGTTATGCTTATTTGTCCTTTCTTTAATTTTGCAAAGTGTGCATTCGAGGTTGAATCCTTTTCAAGAATGGGAGGATGATACGAGCCAAATAGTCGTCATATTTTTTGATGCCATCATTTGAGGACAACACATGGAGAATTTAGTTTGGGACACATTGAAGGCCTGAGAGTATGGATGGGGAAGTTATTTTGGACACTCAATAAAGCAATTCTATGTATGGATATTGCTTGTAGGCTTGCTTTTATGACTACCTGAGGCTCCAAAGGATTGCAAGTGTTGATGTGTGAAGAAAGAGTCAGCACACTCCATGACTGCCCCTTATTAAGGGTGTTTGTGTCTTTTTGTGCCTTTTTTTACACTCCATATTAGCCCTTTTCATTTAGGGTACTTTGGTCATTTGATGTAATAGCTATAAATAGACTTCATTATCCTTATTTTCTAATTAGTTTTTGATAATATTTGACAGGAGATATTCTTGAACTCCATTGGGAGTATTTTTAGTGTAGGACTTTGAAAAGCCACCCGAAACTAGGGCAAATTGAGTGTGGATTCACTTGAGTTGCATTTTGGCTTAAAAATGATGGTGCTTGAGGAGATTGATTTTCCTCTTGTGTCTACGTAAGAGTGTGGAGTTGCTATTATGGGTTTTAGGGGTTCTAGTGTTTGATACACACTTTAGTTCCTAAATGCTTATAATAGCTTATGTCTCACTATATATCCTTTACCTTCTTTCATTTTAGTTTGGTGTTTGTTTGTTATGTTGTCTTTATCTTATTACTTAAGATTAGTTTTTATCTTTTAGGTCAATTTTTAAATCAAATCCCATGGTTATTTTAGATCCTTTTTCTTTTTCTGCCCTAGTAGGTGACTCTGTGATTGCTAAGAGAGTCTATAGAGGGTGTATGGTATCTGTTGCTAGTTAGAAGACTTTGGTGGATTTGTTTGAACTTGATATGGTGGATTTTGATATTATTCTGGGGATGGATTAGTTACACTCTTGTTTTGCGTCCTTAGATCATCGAACCCATAAGGTTATCTTAATATTCCCTAGTGAACCAGTTATTGAGTGGGAGGGTGGTGCCTTAGCTCCTACAGGGAAGTTTATTTCTTATCTTAGAGATCGGAGATTAATCTCTAAAAGGTGTCTACATCATCTAGTCAGGGTTAAAGATTGTAACTCGAAAGGTCCTTCCTTGTATTTATTTTGGTGGTAAATGAGTTTCCTGAGGTTTTTTTAGAAGAACTTCCAGGTGTTCCTATAGATAGGAAGACTGAGTTTGGTATTGATTTGGTTTCGAACACTCATCCAATATCTATTTCTCCTTATAGAATAGCTCCAACTGAGTTGAGGGAACTCAAGGAGCAACTTAAGGATCTTTTAGATAAGGGTTTCATCCATCTTAGTGTGTCCCCTTGGGGTGCACTGTTATTATTTGTATGAAAGAAGGATGCTTCCCTTCGAATGTGGATTGGCTATTGGTAGTTAATGAGGTGATAATTAAGAACAAGTATCCTCTTTTAAGGATAGATTACTTGTTTGATCAGTTTCAAGGTTCCAATTTCTTTTCTAAGATAGATATTTGGTCTGGGTATCATCAGTTTAAGATTAGGGAGGTTGATATCCCTAAGACAGCTTTTCATTCTTGATATGGGCATTTTGAATTCTTGGTTTTGTCATTCGATTTAACTAATGCCCCAAGGGCATTTATGGATTTGATGAACATGGTTTTAGGCAATTTTTGGATCTTTTTATCATTGTGTTCATTGATGACATTCTGGTTAATTCTAAGAGTGAGGTAAATCATGTCAATCACGTTCATATGGTATTGCAGACCTTTAAAGAGCAAAAACTGTATGACACATTCTCCAAGTGTAAGTTTTGGTTAAACGCTATAACTTTTCTTGGTCATATTATTTCGAATGATGGGGTTATGCTAAATCCACAAAATGTTTTAGTGGATAAGAGGTGGCCTAGACCCATGACTCAAATCGATATTTGGAGCTTCTTAGATTTGGCAGGGTATTATAGGCAGTTTATGGAATGTTTCTCAACGATAACTGCCCATTAACTTTGTTTACTCAGAAGAAGGTAAAGTTTTCTGAATTGGATACTTATGATGGGAGTTTCAAGAAGCTAAAGAATAAGCTAACTATTGCTCTGATTTTGTCTTTGTCGAAAGGTATTAAGGGGTTGGAGGTTTATTGTAATGCATCCTGGGTGAGATTTGGTTGTGTTTAGATGCAACATGGGAAGGTAATTAATTATGCTTCCTTGAATTTAAAGGTGCATGAGAGGAATTATCCTACTTATGATTTAGAGATTTTAGTGATAGTTTTTATCTTAAAATCTGGCATCATGATTTGTATAGGGTGAATGTGGACATCTTTTCTAATCATAAGAATCTACATTATATATTCACTCAGAAAGAGCTAAATCTCAGGTAGAAGAGATAGTTAGAGCTTCTCAAGAACTTTGATATGAGTCTTCACTTCCACCAAGGTAAAGCTAATGTGGTTACTGATGCTCTTAGAAGGTTGTCCATGGGGAGTTTATCTCATCTGGATAAGTAGGTGTGGGAATTAGTGAAGGATATTCAGTATTTAACAAATCTTAGAGTTTGTCTATTCGACTACATTGATAGTGATGTGGTGGTATATAAAGTTATTTGCCATCCCATCTTGATGAAGATCAAATGTGATGTTGGTGGGAAAAGGGTGATAGTGTTTGAGATCAGCAGTGGTGGTATCTTAAGGTATCAAAGGAGGTTATGTGTTCCTGACATTGATGATTTTCAACAAAGGGTTTTTACAGAGGCACATGAATTGTGTTATGTTGATCATCTCGGTTCAACAAAAATATTTTATGATCTCAACGAGATGTATTGGTGGAATGGTATGAAGAGGTATGTGGCTGATTTTTTGGGAAAGTGTATGGTGTGCAAACAAGTTAAAGTTGAGCACATAAGTCCTAGAAGGTTGTATCAAGAAATTGAATTGCCTGAATAAAAATAGGAGGTGATCAATATGGATTTTTTTATCGATCTTCCTCAATCTCATAACTAATTTGATTCAGTTTGAATCATAGTGGATAGGATGGCAAAGTTCGATCAGTTCTTGCTAGTGAGGACTAACTTTTCGGATGAAGACTATGTCCAGTTTTATCTTCTGGAGATTGTAAAGCTGTATGGGATACCTATTTCGATTACCTCAGATCATGGTACATAGATTTCATCTCACTTTTGGCAGTTGTTTCAGAAGGAGTTAGGTGCTAAGGTTAGTTTGAGTACTGCTTTCCACCCGCTGATAGATGGGAAAGGAGAGAGGAATATTCAAAAATTGGAGGATATGCTCTGGGCATGTGTAATTAAATATGGTAGCAATTTGGTAGAGCCTCTACCTTTGGTTGAGTTTGTTGACAACAGTAGCTATCATTCTAGCATTGGGATAGCCCCTTTAGAGGAATTGCATGGTAGGACGTGTAGATATCCTATTGGGTGGTTTGAAATTTGTGAGGCGGATATGTTTGGTTCGAATTTGGTTTATCAAGTTACGAAAAAAGTGAAGGTGATTTCTGACAGTCTTAAGGCTGTCCAAAGTTTCCAAAAGTTGTATGAGGATGTAAGGTGTAGAGACTTCGAGTTTGAGGTTGGCGATAAGGTGTTCCTAAGGGTATCTCCCATGAAGGTAGTGATGTGGTTTGGTAAAAAGGGGAAGCTTATTCCTCGGTATGTTTGTCCTTATGTGGTTTTGCGGAGGGCTGGTAATATGGCGTATGAATTAGAGTTGCCTTCTAGTTTGGGATCCATTCATCCGGTATTTCATGTCTCTATGTTGAGAAAGAGTCTTGGTGATCCTTCTTTGGTGGTTCCTTTGGAAGGATTGCGTATATAAGATTCTTTATCTTATGAAAAGATCCCAGTTGAGATATTGGCTCAGCAGGTTCGTCGATTACGGACCAAGGATGTGTCTTTGATTAAGGTTATACGATGGAACCATAAGGTAAAAGAGGCTACATGGAAAGCAAAAGTGGACATGAACTCCAAATATCCACATTTGTTTTATGTTGTGTATATTCGTTCGAAATGTACGTTTTCTTGATCACATATTTGTTTTATAACTTGGTTAATGGTTGGATTAACATTTTATAATGCAAATGAATCGTGTATGTGTTTGACATACCTTGTCCGTCATTCCGAGATTAATGACCCTAGTAGGGGAAACTAACATACCCATTTGGACCCTTAGAAAATTTCTTGGATTTTGAGATTTTGGACATCATACGATATGTGGGTACTATTTGTATGATGGGATATGGTTAGTATGCTCTTGGTCATTTTCTAACCAGTGTTGGTTGGTTGGTTGGATTGTTTTCTAGAATGGATACAACTTAGGTAAGTTTGAGTCTATGGTTTGTGATAGGTCGAATAGTTTGGTTTATCCTTCACTTAATCTGAGACTTAGTAACTTAACTTGCATCTGAGTATGAGTGGCTCAACATGATCCATAAGCTAGGGTATGAGTTCTGCCATTTACTCGTAAGGTAGACAGTATTCAAACTTTCCTTAGTTCTATTCAACTAGGGATATAGTTTAGGGCTACTAAACATATGATGAGGTACGAGTTGGGTTGGGTAAGTCATAAGTTGGATAGTATTGGGTCCAAAGGGGAGGCCTAGGGTAAGAGTGGTGGGTACTACTCATATGGAAGGTTATGATTAGTATAGGAGATCATACCATCTGACGGGAATTTTAAGCAGTTTAAGTTGGGGGTAATATGGATATTTCCCCATATAACCTCTTAATTCCCTATGACTTATATCACTATTGGGACATCATTTACCTTTTTTTTTTTCTAATTTTAAACACATAGAAACTCTTTCTAATTCTCTATAAGTCTCTTGGGTAAAGGAAGGATAGGGTTTAAACTACAAGATAAATTTGGGGCTTGTACGAGCGATTTTTCTCCACCATCTTCGTAATCTAAGGCACGTACTCCTTTCTCATTTATAGTTCCAAGAAAAGGCATGTTTTATGAATTGTTTTCATGGCATAGTTATTGTATTGTTTTGGGTTTTCCATTATATGTTGGGGGGGGGGGGGGTGGTGTTTTAATATGGTTGGTTTTAGTTTTCGCTTGACTTTTACTTATGGTTTCTATATTATTATGGTGGTTTGAACATTTGATTGCATGGTAATGGTTAAATTGGTAATTGGAATTGGTTTTGGAAATACTATGCCCCCAACATGTTTGATAAAATACCTATGATAATGCTTTTACTTTATTTTGGACACTTAATGGAACTACTGCATGGCATTGTTTGGTAATAGAACCCTAAATAGTATAAATTATTTAAATGGTTTGGAATGGTAAAATGGTAAGGTTTGGTGGTCATGGTTATGGTTAATTGAACTCCCTTGTGGGATACAAGGGAATCCCCGAAGTAAACATGCTAATGAACAACATATGGGGTACATGGGATTCGCCCAAGTTAACTTGATAATGTAATCTATGGCTACAAGGGAATCCCTTTACATAAAAAGGTCGGCTAAGCACATTACTTGCAATATATAGTCAATATAAATATACTACTACTCATAGCCTTGGTTAATAATAAAGGAAAAATGGTTTGGTTTGAAGGTAAAGGTTTTAATTAGGCAATAATGGCGGGGTGTGATAGCTAATCGTGAAGTTGTGAGTCCAATGAACGAACACTAGAAACTCATGTTTGTCTACATGAGGGTTGGTCATAGCAACCATATTGGATATTATGAGGTACATGTGAATTCTCTAAGTACACTATACATACGCATCATGGAGAGCGAAGGGTAATCTGGAATCCCCTACTCTTATGGTATCTCCAGTTGGTGTGGCTACACGCATTGGAGACCGTTCAGGGAGATACACTAGACCCATATAGCTCGTGGGTGGTTCTAGGATGTCTAAGCTACACATACACAGGTTAACGGTTTTAAAGGCATGTTAAACCCATCTCCCTTTCTCGGCATGGTTATATATATACTAGTACAGAGTATGTGTGTTGCACGTGGATCAAGTTTTTTAACTAAAAGTAATGGTAATATATGTTTTGATATTCAAATTAATGAATTATGGTAAATTATACAAACAAAAACAACATACTCCGTGTAATCCCATAAAGTATGTTCCAGAAAAGCTAAAATATATAGCCTATAACTACCTTAGAGGTAAAGATATTAATTCAGATAGACCCTAGGCTCAAAAAAAAAAAGCCAAAGCAGTGTAGAGAAAGAAATAACAGAAATGAAGACAGTCATGACAAATACTATAAATAATCTGACAAATCATACTAAATATTAGTCGTAATAAGATACAATGACATCAAAATGTAAAATCGACACTAATAACTAATCTCAAAGGACAAGATACTATAATAGAAATATGACTCATAGTACGACTAATAGTAAAGAAGAATAAGCGACACAACACTCAATTATCTAACTAACTTTGTACTCTAATACGTGAGCTCCATAACTTATTATCTAAGGTCGTTTCCGCGGTAAGCTGAAGTTGCATTTTCTCCTATGTAATAACCTCTTTCAATTCTTATTCAGCCTACCTTTATCCCTTTTAAAATCATAAATAGCCAACCTATCACACCTTCACACAAATACATCTACATTATCCCTACCTATGTTTAGGATCCATATTACACGTCATGAATCACCTTGATATACGCCATATGTAAACCTTTATCCTCCAAACATCTCCATATAACATCCCTAGGGACTTCGTCGTAAGGCTTTTCAGGTCAATGAACACCATATTCAAGTCCTTCTTCATCTTCTTGAATTGATTTACTAGTCTCCTTATAATGTAGATCACCCTCGTAGTCGAGCGTCCCGGCATGAGAGACAATACGTCCATATGTATACATAGTAACATCTCATCTCCACCACACTTTTTCAAACTTTCATAGAGTGGCTTAAAAATTTCATACCCTTATAAATGTTTCAATCTAGATGTCACCTTTGTTCTTGTACAACAAAATAACCTTACTCCATCACCACTTTTCATACATTCTCAACATATTAAGAACAACATTAAATAACCATGGAAACAACTCTTATAATTGTGTGTGTTTAAGTAAACTCAGTAAAATAAAATTGGTTTTATGTTTTCTTGAAAACAAAGATTATTATCATATATTTTAGGACTCCTTATATTAGTTTTTCTAAGACCTTTTACCATATATTTTCTTATCCATAAAATTTTTTTTCTATATGAACGAAAATAATTCTGAATCATAAGTCTACATTGTATATAAGCATAATTTAACAATAATATAAAGAATTATGATAAATTTATGGACAGTCCCATGGGAAGTGATTATAACTTATATACTTAATGCCCAGATTCAAATTTTTGATCTCACCATTACTCAGTTAATATCCCCTATCTATATTTTTTTACTAATAAAAAGGATATAGGGAAAATACAAAAAATAATATGGTCCGACAACAGTGTAGGCATCATATCTTTTGATGTGTGACTTTTGGCTATTTTTATTCTCTCATTTATTCAATAAAATCAATTGACTTGCGTATTGACTTACTTCACAATAATTTTATTAAAAAGTTAATGAATAATAGTAATACAAAATTTGTCAGCAACAAATGATTAATAATCATCCTATCATATAATATTCTTTGCCATGATTTAATTAAAAATAAACCTTGACTGAGAGTACATTCTCCTATTGGTATAATGGAAAGCCTATGTACTATAGAACAAAGTCAAGTTCCAAGCATGCAACTTTCTTTTGTCTTTTAACCACCATTTATTGTACTCTTACGTTACAAAAAATCCTTGTTAAATAGTTTACACATGTAATTATAATAGATAAGTGCATGTGTGTGTGTATTTCTCATGACCTTCAAAGATTGATCTGATGCCTACCTGATTTTGCTATATTGCAGTCAGTCGAACAACATAACAATTGTTGTTTAATAGATTTTCTTCCATCGCTTGACATCTAGATAGCCTGTTAATTCGTAACAGGAGAACGGACAACTGAACAAAAAATATCCATTACACAAATTAAGATAACTTTTGAAATGTTTTGCATAAAATACAAATAAAAGAGATGCATCATATGTAAAAAATGATAAACTAAAACATAAATGAAAAATAATTGTATACCTCATATCTGAGATATTAAAAAGGTCAGGCAATTAACTATAGCCATGTCAATATGTTGCAAAATTCATTCAATAGACTTATGAATACAAATGTACCTATTCTAGGAATGAAAAGAAAAACAAAGATGAGCATCAAATCAAATGGAAGGGAGAAGGAAAAGTGAAGGTACCTCGAGGATATATCGAGTGTTTCATATTTTTCCTCCATGTATAAAGCGTTTGAGTCACTTCTCTAAGGATTTTCATACTTTAATATATTGTAGATGTAGATAAATAGCCTTTCCTTTTTATTCCTCCACAATCAATTTGATTTGTGATTTCTTTATTTTGTTTCTTTGCAACCCAAGATTTTGATAAGCTCGATCAATAAAGTTTTCATGCTAACAGTTTTTTGTGTACCCATTGAAAAAGTTATTTTGTATCATTAACTATTTAACTATATTACAGTCTATGTAAAATTAAAATAGGGCATGTTGTAAGCTCATAAATGTGTGAATTATTTATTGTGATTAAAGTAGTATAATTTTCATCAATCAAATCGATGAAACATTATGATAAAATTAAATTCTTCTACTAAAATCAACTTATTTTGCAAAATATTTTTTTAAAAGCGATTTTAAATAAATATTTTTGGTGAGAAGTTATTTGACCAAGTAATTTTCAAAAATTAAATATCAATATATTTTTAATTTCACCCTAAACTTTTATTGATCTAAAAAAGTTAGTAGTGGCAAAAATCTAAAGAAAATAAACTATATATAATACTACTAGTATCAAAAAAAATATAAACATCTATTTAAAATTTGAGAAATATGACATTAAAAATGAAAACCAGTTTAATCATATACAATAGACTCTGCATTTACATCAATGCATCAACCAATTCTCATTTTCTTTTTGCAAATAAGGAGAGGTAAACTGACGATTATGATCAAGGATAACCAAATGATATTCTTTCAACCATATTTTAACCTTTGATTTTTCTTCTTCTTTTCCAACTCACTTAAAAAAAACGTACATCTCTCTTTGTATGTTATGTATAGTACTGGTATCTAAGACTTGTTTGACTTGAAGACGTGATTTGTAGGTAACGATCCATGTAGAACCCAATTATAGGATTTTGACATGGCACATATGAGAAAACCCTAGCATTAACATTGCCATATTTCCTGTTGAAATGGCTAGTATGAAATCGGGTAAATGTACCTCCAACTTTCAAAACAAATTTATTGATGTGCATCTAAAACCAATGAATCATATCTATTAGGTTCATCTAGGCTACTCATTGCTTTAAGAATATCTTTTTTAGTAACAAAAGATAATCAAGTACGGTAAACATTTCTACCATTATTCAGATAAAATTCAGTGTACTCTTCAAAGAATTTATATTCTACTTCATGATCACAGTCCAACCATAGTACCAAATGTGTATAACCACATGGGATTTCTGGCTTAGATCCCTACAAATATGAGTCTCTGGGTTTGTTTCCTTCTTAAGTATTTGTGCCTGGAAAGGACCTGAAGGATCTGTATGTATCCAATGGTGAAAAGCTACTAGAAAATCTACATTGATAACATGAACAATCTATTTGTAATGTTCCCGTGATTTGAAAAAACTTGCATCAAACTATGATTCCTTGGAAAAATTTTCCGTTAAGATCTCGGAAAAAAATGTGTTGAATTCTATTCTTTATCATGATTAATAATTTTTCTATGTGGAATTTCTAGATATTCTATCTGTCATCGCGTAGAGCATCGAATAAGATTTCCAACGATATATGGATCATCAAAAACGGACACCCGAGCGATGAGTTATGATCATTCCGATCTAATCGTGAATAGTGGTGAACAGTAAATGTGCAGGAAAAAAATATTGATGCCAGGCGAATTTTAGGATCAACTTCAAATGATCATAACTCCTTGTACATAATTATCTGGGTGAGCTACTATATATCAACAGAAAGCTTTGAAAGTCCTCTTTCCAATGAAATAGGTTTCATCCAATTTGGCCATCAAAGCAAAAAGTTATGGTCAATCTATTTCAACCTATCAAAACAGTGCACCAAAGGACTGATTTGACATTATTTGATTTTTAAGGGTATTTTGGTCATTCCCACTCCAATCCATCCAGGTAAACCACAGATTAAAGTCCATTAAGAGCATTCAATAGCTTATTTTTCTCCAAAATTTCCTAAGGCTCAAACCCCAACCCTACTACCTAAATTTCATCCTTCTATGTCTCTTGATTAAACCGTAGAAATTTTAAATTGATTTGAGATTTGAGTTGATCATGTTAAGGGCTTCGAGAAGCACCCTTTATTTTCATGAATAATGTTCCGAAGTCACAAGTTCATATTCATCTTTCATTTTTAGGTATGTGGGGCTTTGAACAAGATTATCCTTTCGATCTTGTGCCCGGTATTTTTGTTGAATTACATTGACATGAGATTTTACATATTTTACCATGAATTAGAAATATGATTTTATATCTTATATTGTTGTCCATGAGCTATGGTATTATGTCATCCGATATGTGTATGATATTGAGATGGAATTATGTCCAAAAAGTATTTGATTATGAGAGTATGATGATTTAATTTGTTAAGCCTTGATTTATACTATCATTCCACTATTTCCTTATTATGAATTCATAATTGATATTGGAAATTCTATATCCCTACTATGGGTTGATGTCTCAAGTACCTTTAAATGAGAGTTGGATAACAAATTGAGAAATGTTGAAATTGAAGTTGCAATGAGTCTTGGTATTTTTCAGATGGTTTTGATGAGTTAAATTGTTGAAAATAATATGTATTGAGTCTTCATAACCTTTTCCAAATGTCGAGTTGGTTATGGTTTAATTCATTGATACCTTGTTGATGTTTAGGAAGATTAAAATATTTTGAGCTAAAATGGGTTGAGTTAGGAATGGACAAATTTATATGATTTGATAAATGAGAAAAAGATTTGATTTGGTTTTTATGATAGACCCTTGTGATATTGTAGTGGATTTTCTAACGCGTTCTGAGCTTGTCGGGGAGTAGTAATTAGCACTGAGAGGGAAATTTGATATTTCCCCAAACCTATGTGATGCCATAGGGTTGTTTGATGATGATATTATTGGTCAGAGAGCCCGATTGTGATTATTGCAGTTTTAAGTTTGTACTCCCCGACAAAGAGTATGACACTCCCGCTAATGGGGGTTTCAAATGTTGGTGTTCCACATAGCTCATGTGGGATTGTCGGTTATAGGAAACTCCCCAATCCATAAGAGTAATGTTTATTGAAATACCGAGTCACTACGAGTTTTGATGTGGTAAGTCAAGTTGCCTATGATGATCTATAATGATTTATGAGGTTTTTCTCCTATATTTCCTATCTAAGATGGTATGAGTTGCATGATTCAATTTCACTCAAGCCAGGTGTGTCATTATGGTCCGTATGTACGTCTTAACAAAATTTACCATATTATTTATATTTTGCATGCGCCCCTACATACTCAGTATATATCTTGTGCTGAGCCACATATTTCTCTATGGGCTATATTTTTACCATGATATAGGTTTAGGTACTCAGCCGCAGCCGCGATAGTGTTATCTGAGTGCCGCATCTACGTTCCTTCAATGGTGAGTCCTCATGGTTCGAGGACCAAGTTGCTAGTTTTGGTGCTGTTGTTATGTGATTCCTTTGGTCTTTTGAGTTAGTTGGGATTTGTCCCAATGGCTCGTTGATTTTGCTGTATCGAGCCTATGTCAGACTAGTGTATTGTTCGGTTGGTTTGCGTATAGATATTCCATATATGTACAGTCTAATGATATTCCATACCATGTGTGATGTGATATGATTTTTACTTATATATATATCCTTAGCGTAGCGTGTATGTTGTTGTGTTGGAATGCAAGGGTAGTGTTTTGGCTTAAAGGGTTAGCTTGAGGCTACGTGTAACCTTGGGCACCGTGTGGCTTCTTGGGATGATATTTTGGGGCATTATAAACTTGGTATCCGAGCCTAAATTTATGAAGAGTCCTAGGGAGTCTGATAAGCCGTGTTACATAGAGTGTTGAGCATCGATGTGTAGTGCGCCACACCTATGATCAAGAGGCTGTGGGCCATTCCTGGAAAAGTTGTTTCTTTCTTTCTACAAGAGTCTATCATGCTTACAACTGTTTCTTTCTGCTGTTAATTTGTGTGTTCTTATGACAAAAAATTCCTCCACGTCAAGCTCGCGGAAACAATAACCAACCTCAACATGTTGATCCGTTACATGAGACGGTATCCCATGCTTAATTTTGGGCAGCATTTTAGACGCTAGCCCAGGCAGTTACCGCCAATACTCAGGCCAATGCTCCATCTTTGCTGGAAAATAATTTGACAGCAGCAAGAATTCATGACTTTATGTGGATGAATCCGCCAGAGTTTCATCGGTCGAGAGAAGGTGAGGACCCACAGATGTATGTTGATCAAATGAAGAAAATTTCACAGATTATGCATGTGACCGAGGAAAAAAATATGGAGCTGGCTTCTTATCGGTTGAAGGATATTGCCTATGACTGGGTGCAGATGTGGAATAAGGGTAGAGAGGAAGATACTGCTTTGGTGACTTGGCAATTATTCCAAGATGCTTTCTAGGATAGATTCTTTTCTCCTGAGTTATGGGAAGCTAATATAGAGGAGTTTATGAATTTTAGACAAGGCTCCATGTCGGTTAAGGAGTATTGTCTTAAGTTTAATCAGCTATCGAAGTACGCTCCCAATATAATAGCTGACTCAAGGACTAGTGTGAGTAAGTTTCTAACTGGGGTATCAAGTTATGTGGAGAAAGAATGCAGATCTGCTATGATCAATAGGAAGATTGATCTTGCTAGGTTAATGATTCACGCCCAATAGATTGAGTCAGATAAGATAAAGGAATGAGAAAGAGCAAGAGGGATTAAGAGAGTTAGATGAGAGCAACAGGGGTCTGCTCAGACTAGATTCTCCGGAGGGAGTCGTTCTCAGTTTCAGAGATGTCTATTTATACATGCACCTTTCTGAGCTAGTGCTCCTATATATCGAGGTAGTCAGGAGCTCGGTAATAGGTTGGTACCTTCCAAGTTTTAGGACTGTGTACTCAACCAGCCTCATCCTCCTTCGTGTGCTAAGTGTGGTAAAGACCATTTTTGGGAGTGTTATATAGGACAGTGGGGCTATTTTGGTTGTGGCAAGTTGGGCCACATACTTAGAGACTGACCATATGCCAGACAGCGGAGTTGTGATGCCCGTCCCTAGAGTCAGGCTACCAGTGGCCCCCCTCCCATAGCCCGTCCAGTTTCTCCTCAGGGTGCTTCATCTAGTACTGCTGGCGGTTAATGCCAGAATCGTTTCTATGCTATACCACCTCGTCCGGAGCAGGAGGACTCTCCCGATATTTTCACTGGTATGCTCCATATTTTTTATTTTGATGTTTATGTGTTGATGGACCCCAGTTTGAGTTTTTCTTATGTGACACCTCTGGTTGCTGTAAATTCTGAAATAGATCCTGAATTAATTTCTAAGCCTATTTTGGTTTCTACTCCGGTAGGAGAGTCTGTTATTGCTAAGCGGGTGTTTAAGAAATGTCCCATTACTATATTTTATCGGGTTATGTATGCTGATTTGATTGAGCTAGATATGGCTGAATTTGATATCATTCTGGGTATGGATTGGCTTCACTCATGCTATACGTCTATTGATTGTCGTGTCTGTGTGGTCAAGTTTCAGTTTCCTGATGAACCTATCCTCGAATGGTCAGGGAGTTCTGTTTTCTAAAGGTCATTTCATATCCTATCTCAAAGTTAGGAAGTTGATTTTCAAGGGTTGCATTCACTATTTGGTTTGGGTTAAAGACACTAAGTCTGAAATCCCGACTATTCAGTCAATTAATATTGTTAATAAGTTTCTTGATATCTTTTATAAAGATCTCCCTGGTGTACCTCTTGATAGAGAGATAGAGTTCAGGATTGACCTTCTTCCCGATACTCAGCCTATTTTTATTCCTCCATATCGCATGGATCCCGTGAAACTTAAAGATTTAAAGGAGCAATTGAAAGATCTTTTAGACAAAAGCTTTATCAGACCTAGTGTGTCTTTGTGGGGTGCACCTGTCCTATTTGTGTGTAAGAAAGATGGTTCTTTGCGGATGTGTATTGATTACCAGTAGCTTAATAGGGTTACTATCAAGAATAAATATCCATTTCCTCGATTTGATGATTTATTTGATCAATTGCAAGGTGCGAGCTACTTTTCGAAGATGGACCTCAGATTTGGTTATCACCAACTTAACGTTAGGGAATGTGATATCTCTAAGTCATCCTTTTGAACCCGTTACAGTTATTTTGAATTTATAGTGATGTCTTTCGGGTTAACTAATGCTTCAACAACTTTCATGGATCTTATGAACCGTGTATTCCGGCCATATCTAGATTTATTTGTAATAGTATTCCTTGATGATATTCTTATTTACTCCCGAAGTGAGGGTGATCATGCGGATTATCTCCGAATCATGTTAGAAACTCTTTCAACTCATTGGTTGTATGCTAAGTTCAGTAAGTCTGAGTTCTGGCTGAACTCTGCAGCCTTCTTGGGTCATCTTGTTTCTTCCAAAGGTATTAGAGTTGATCCTCAAAAGATAGAGGCTATAAAGAGTTGGCCTAGACCTATTTCTTCTTTTGATATCTGAAGTTTCTTGGGCCTAGCTAATTATTATCATTGTTTTGTTGAAGGATTTTCATCTATTGCATCACCTATGACCCATTTGACCTAAAATACAGTGAAGTTCCTATGGTCTAAATCTTGCGAGAAAGTTTTTAGGAGTTGAAGACTCGACTTACTTCAGCCCCTGTGTTGACTTTGCCTGGCAGTGTTGATAGTTTTGTGGTGTATTGCAATGCTTCCAGAGTCATTTTGGGTTTTGTATTGATGCAAAAGGGCAAGGTTATAGCTTATGCTTCCAGGCAGCTGAAGCCTCATGAGAAGAATTATCATACCCATGACCTTGAAGTAGCTGCTGTGGTTTTGTCTGTGAAAATCTAGAGACATTATTTGTATGGTGTCCATGATGACGTCTTCATGGACCATAAGAGCTTGCAGTATGTATTCGCCCAAAAGGAGTTGAATCTTAGGTAGAGACGATGGTTAGAACTGTTGAAAGATTATGATATGAGTGTGCTATATCATTCGAGCAAGGCCAATGTAGTAGCAGATGCCCTTAGTCGGAAGTCCATGGGTAGCATAGCACATGTGGAGTTTGGTAAGAAAGAGTTGGCCCATGAGGTATGTCGTTTGGCTCCATTAGGGGTTAGGTTATTTGGTGATGCTGAGGGTTGTAAGGAGTGGAAAGCGGTTTCGAATCATCTTTAGTTTCGGAAGTGAAGGAGAAGCAAGACAGGGATCCTACCTTGGTCAGGTTAAAAGAGTCATTTAAAGACCAAAAGGTGGAGGTTTTCTCCCAAGGAGGAGATGGCGTTTTGAGACTCTGAGAAAGATTATGTGTTCCTAATGTTGATAACTTGAAGCAGAGGATTATGGCAGAAGCGCATAGTACGCGATACTCTATCCATCCTGGTGCTACCAAGATGTACCATGATTTGCGGGAAATCTATTGGTGGAATGGTATGATGAGCAACATAGCAGAATTTGTGGCGAAGTGTTCCACGTGTCAACAGTTTAAAATAGATCATCAAAGGCCCAGTGGCGTGATGTTAGAGTTTAGTATTCCTACTTGGAAGTGGAAAGAGTTGAATATGTACTTCATAGTTGGTTTGCCTCCTTCTTGTCCCCATCATGATTCGATTTGGGTTGTCGTACATCGGCTGAAGAAATTAGCTCATTCTTGCATGTGCATTTATCGTATACAACTAAAGATTATGCTAGAATATATATTCAGGAACTCATCAGACTTCATGGAATCCCTTTGGCCATTATTTCTAACAGAGGTACTCAGTTTACCTCTCAGTTTTGGAAATCCTTCCAGAAGAGTCTCGGTACCCAAATTCGTATAAGTTCTACTTTCCATCCACAAATAAATGGTCAGGCCGAGTGGACCATTCAGACTTTAGAAGATATGTTGAGGCTTGTGTGCTTGATTTTAAAGGTAGTTGGGATGAGCACTTAGCATTAATCGAGTTTTCTTACAATAATAGTTTTCATGCTACTATTGGAATGGTCCCGTTTGAAGCTTTGTATGGTAGAAGGGGTAGATCACCCATTGGTTGGTTTGAAGTTGGTGAGGCTGCTGCGACTGGATCGGATGCGGTGTTCGAGGCCATAGAGGAGGTTAAGTTAATTCAAGAGAGGTTGAAAACCTCCCAAAGTCGTCAAAAATCATACGCAGATATAAGAAGGAAAGACCTTGAATTTGATGTTGGTGATTTCATGTACTTGAAAGTTTCACCCATGAAAGGGGTGAAGAGATTTGGGAAGAAAGGGAAACTAAGTCCCTATTTCATTGTTCCTAATATGATTGGTTAAAGTGCTTTGGCGAAATCAATCCGTGGAGAGTGCTACTTGGGAAGCTAAAGCGGATATGCGCGCCAAATATCCTCTCCTCTTTCCTATGAATTCTGACCATGTCAAAGGTATCGTTCTCTTTTGATTTAAACCGTATTGCTATGTTTATCTTGGCTTGTGTGTTTTCTACGATATCAAAAAAAATCTAGAATGGAGTATATGCTTGGACAAGATGATTTTTCTCTATATACGCATTTTCATAGTATTCTTGACCTACCTATCAACATTCGAGGACGAATGTTTCCAAGGGGGGATGATGTGATGCCCCGAAAAAATTTTTCGGCAAGATCTCAGACGAAAATGTATTGAATTTTGTTCTTTATCATGATTAATAATTTTTCTGTGTGAAATTTCTAGATATGCTACCCGTCATCACATAGATCATCGAAAAAGCTTTCCAATGATATGTGGATCATCCAAAAAGGATACTCGAGTGATGAGTTATGATTATTCCGATATAATCGTGAATAGTGGTGAACAGTAAATGTGCAGAAAAAAAATACTGAGGCCAAGGGAATGTTGGGGTAAACTTCAAACGATCATAAATCCTTGTACATAATGATCTTGGTGAGCTACTACATATCAACAGAAAGCTCTGAAAGTCCTCTTTCCAATGAAATTGGTTTCATCCAATTTGGCCATTGGAACAAAAAGTTATAGTCGATCTACTTCAGCCTAGCAAAACAGTCCACCAAAGGACAGATTTGACATTATTTGATTTTTAAGGGTATTTGGGTCATTTCCCCTCCAATCCATCCGGTTAAACCATGGATTTAAGTCCATTAAGAGCATTCAATAGCTCATTTTTCTCCAAAATTTCCTAAGGCTCGAACCCCAACCCTACTACTCCAAATTTCATCTTTCTATGTCTCTTGATTGAACCGTAGAAATTTCAAATTGATTTGGGATTAAAGTTGATCATGTTAAGGCCTTCGAGAAGAATCCTTTATTTTCGTGAATAAAGTTCCGGAGTTGGAAGTTCATATTCATCTTCCATTTTTAGGTATGTGGGGCTTTGAACAAGATTATCCTTTCGATCTTGTGCCTGGTATTTTTGTTGAATTACATTGACATAAGATTTTACATGTTTTACCATGAATTGGAAATGTGGTTTTATATCTTATATTATTGTCCATGAGCTATGGGATTATGTCATCCGATATGTGTATGATGTTGAGATGGAATTATGTCCAAAAAGTATTTGATTATGAGAGTGTGATGATTTAATTTGTTAAACCTTGATTTATACTATCATTCCACTATTTCCTTATTATGAATTTATAATTGATATTGAAAATTCTATATCCCTACTATGAGTTGATGTCTCAAGTACCTTTAAATAAGAGTTGGATGGCAAATTGAGAAATATTGATATTGAAGTTGCAATGAGTCTTGGTATTTTTTGGATGGTTTTGATGAGTTAAATTGCTGAAAATATTATGTATTGAGTCTTCGTATCCTTGTCCAAATGTCGAGTCAGTTATGGTTCAATGCATTGATACCTTATTGATGTTGAGGAAGATTAAAATGTTTTGAGCTAAAATGGGTTGAGTTAGGAATCCACAAATTGATATGATTTGATAAATGAGAAAGAGATTTGATTTTGTCTTTATGATAGACCCTTGTGATGCTGTGGTGGATTTTCTATTGCGTTCTGAGCTTGTCGGGGAGTAGTACTTAGCATCGAGAGGGAAATTTGGTATTTCCCTAAACCTATGTGCCACCGTAGGGTTGTTTGATTATGATATTATTGGCCAGAGATCCCGATTGTGATTATTGCAGTTTTAAGGTCGTACTCCCTGGCAAAGAGTATGACGCTCCCGCCAACGGGGGTTTCAAACATTGGTATTTCACGTAGCTCACGTTGGGTTGTCGGTTATCGGAAACTCCCCTGTCCATAAGAGTCATGTTTATTGAAATACCGAGTCACTCCGAGTTTTGATGTGGTAAGTCAAGTTTCCTATGATGATCTATAAATATTTATGAGGTTTTTCTCCTACATTTCCTATCTAAGATGTTATGAATTGCATAATTCAATGTCACTCAAGCCAGGTGTGTCATTATGGTTCGTATGTACGTTTTTACAAAATTTATGATATTATTTATATTTTGCATATGCCCCTACATACTCAGTACGTATCTTGTGCTGACCCATATATTTCCCTATGGGCTACATTCTTACCATGATGTAGGTTCAGGTACTCCGCCGCAGCCGCGACAATGATATCTGAGTGCTGCATCTACGTTTCTTTAGTGGTGAGTCCTCATGGTTCGAGGACCAAGTTTCTAGTTTTGGTGCTGTTATTTTATGATCCCTTTGGTTTGTTGAGTCAATTGGGGGTTTGTCCCAATGGCTCATTGATTTTTCTGTATAGAGGCTATGTCAGACCAGTGTATTGTTGGGTTGGTTTGTGTATAGACATTCTATATATGTATAGTCTAACGATATTCCGTTCCATTGCGATGTGATATGATATGTACTTATATATATATCCTTAGCGTAGAGTGTATGTTGTTGTGTTGGAACCCAAGGGTAGTGTTTTAGCTTAAAGGATTAGCTTGAGGCTACGTGTAGCTTTGGGCACCGTGTGGCATCTCGGGATGACATTTCGGGGCATTACACAAACTCATGGACTTCTGTACTACCTCTTCGTATTGACATTTGAACTCCATAAACACTGAGGTAATTAATAAAGTAATGCTAGGCTTTCCTTCTATCATGAAAATTTTTGGAACCATTTTTTCTGAAAAGTCTCTGACTTTAGAGTTGAACAGCTAACTTTTGCGACAAAGGGTAGATATTTAAGAAGTAGTTTCATATTCTTGCTATGTATCAAATTAGTTTCTCTAAAATTTTAGAAAAGATGTCGATTGAAAAGAGAAAAATGACACACACTATAATTTATATTGTTGAGTTCAATTTCCTTTAACTCCATTCAACTTAGAGAACTCAAGAAGAAGAATAAATGACAATAGTGGACTCAGAAGCAGACATTCTTGCTATCTTCACAAGGAAAATTTTTCTTGTGCATATGCAAGCTATCAACGATGCTCACAGAAGAGCCAATGTCTCTAAAAAAAAGGGGTGGTGAGAACATATAATCAAAGCCAAGGATGAGAACCCAACTACCAGGTGAAAAATTCCAAAGGAGGATAATCTTCAGGAAGCTATTGAAAGTAGAAATATGGAGTCTCTCCTTGGTAAAAAAAATTGGAAACAAAACCAATCTCCCGTAGTGATTAGGTAAGTTAATATTAAGATAATTGCAACAACATAACACCATCTTCTAGGTATAAATATCTTATGAATCTTCGATTTTCTAGCCATCAATTTATCTAAAATAAGATTAATAGTAAAAATTGACACATATACAAAACTCTTCAATTAAAAAATCTAATATGAATTCTCAACATGTCAGATCACTTAATTTTTGTAGTAGTTTCAGATAAGCATTAGGAGATACCATCTAATACCATATTATGACGTAGTTTCATATTCTTGCTAATTTGGAGAAGAAAAACTCAAAAATAGATTAATATATAAAATTTGATATAAAATCTGACCAAGCACTTTAATAATAATAGCATTATTAATATATCCTATTTATATTTTGCACTATTCTTGCACACCCTATGCAATATCCTATTAATGTGCTAACCGAATGAGTGGTTCAACTTTACAATAGAGGTTAGTTCCAAAAAAAATTTAAATTGCATTAGCTGTAAACGAACAAAAAGTAACAGAAGAAAATAACAATAATTTAAAACCTAACAAAAATATTTGAGATACATACCAATAATAGGGAAGACAAAAAAATATTATCAAAAGGCTGTTTAAAGAAAATAACACATAGAAAATCAGAAATTATGACTGTTTTTATAACTATAGAGAATGCATATATTAAATAGAATACGAATTTAAAAAGAAAAATTAGGAAAATATTTATCCTTAAAAAAGAGTCCTACATGTACCCAAATTAAGGAATCCTACCGTAGTATTTGACTTTTACCAAAATAAAGACTCCAAAGACAGTCTTTTCATTTCGTTTCCAAAAAAATTGTTAGGAGATTCATAAAACAAAAAGGATTAAAAAAAATTAAAATACAATAATTTATAAAAATAGTAAAAAGATGATTTTTTCTAAAGAAGAAACTTTTAATGAAGGGTAAAAAGTCCAAATCACATTTCTAAGGGTCTTCACACTTTTAGTATATTATAGATATGTATGATATTTTTAAATATGGTTGGTTTACGTGATTTTATACTAGATGACATTAGTTTATCCTTATCTTGTGTTAATGCTATTTTTCATCCGCTAGCCCATCTTTGGGCGGTTGTATCCCCACGGGATGCAGGAACCGACCATTCTGCTCCTTCTGTTTAGTGATCAGATCTGAGATCAGCTATTGGATTGAAGTGGCCTTCTTCCATATTCTGAAAGACTCCATTTCATATTATGGATGTCTTTACATACATTGGTCAGTTTATGGATATTGGTTTCGGCTATGGTAGGGGGCATGTCCCATCATAATATTATTTTGTCCTTGGTTAGAGGCTTGTGTGACTACTATGGGTTTGAATGGGTGGTGTCAGTAATGGTGTCAGTCTTGGTATTTACATTGGTATTGGGTCAGAAATTGGTTGACTGTATTATTGGTTGTTCAATCCTTTTATGTTATGTTATGGAGAAGAACTTGGTTTCTACATTTGTTTTGTTATGGTTGTCGGTTGGTATAGATTGTTAGAAATTTTTGGGTTGATCATGATTATAGACCTATCCCAGAGTATGGAATTGTAATAGACACTATCTTGTTATACGTTCAAAATTCATCCAACTCAAGATATGCATATTTTAAGGTTGGGTAGGGAAATGGGGGTGGACATAGATCTTGGATGGACTTGGGATGCCCATTACGACAAGGCTAAGGTTTGGGTCATGTCATTTATTATTTGTTCTTCTAATGTAGCCAGTTCATCTATCGATAGTGTTTTTTATATTGTTGTTGTGAAGTCTTAGGTTCGTCTTTACGATTTCTTGGGATCATATCTCAACGATGGTTTTATTTTCGTATTAGTTTGGAGTTGGATACTCTGTTTTTACCATGATTTGGCTTTTATTATTATGGGGTTTTGAGAGGTGGAGATAGGTAATCTTTCCTGTGAACGATACATATGTTGGTAAATTGGGTATTCATTTTTGAGAAGGAGCATTTGACTGATTTTTTTTTTTTTGGCTAAAGTTGCATTTCTCCAAGTTGCTAGAGTTTTGGCAATCTCCTGTATGGTTTGTAGCCTTGTTGTGTTCTTGAGTATGATTTGGTGCTTCCTTCCCCCTAGTAGTTATAGAGTTGGTTGCTTATGTTTTAAGCTGGTGATTTATCCTCTATTGTGATTTTATTCTGTAGCTACTTTCCATGCCCTCTTGGGGATATCGAGTTGGTTGTTTGTGTTTTTATCTAGCAGTTTATCCTCCATTATGATTTTGATCTACAACTATGTTTCATGTCCTCTAGTATATATAGATTTCTTTACTTATGTTTTCAACTAGTTATTTATCCTCTTTTGTGATTTTGTTCTTCAGCTATGCTTTGTTCCCTCTAGTAGATATGGAGTAGGTTGTTTGTTGAAATGACCCTTCAGTTCATATACCAGATTACCATATATTTTCATAATTAGATCTTTTCTATGGCTACCCTAAGTAATTTATGACTTGCTAGGACTGACAATTTGGTTATTGGGTAGTTTATTTTATTTTTAGAGTCATTTCTCTATTTAGAAGTCTTCACTTGTTCCAACTGGCCACCGAGTGAAAATAGTAGTAAAATGATCTCATATAAAAATTCTAACTACGCCAACATCTCCAAAATACTGAATTTAGGATAGGTAGACCTTTGGTTCGAATCCCGAGGCAGTCGAGCTCATCCTTACCTATTGGTTGGAAGGTTGAGAAATTAGAAATATGTGTGATAGACCCATATTTGGCCGAAAAAAACTTGGATGGAAAATCCATGTGTGCTATCACATCTGAAACATTGAATTTGGTATGGTGACTAGTTTATTTATGTGTACGAGATTCCAGTGAATCCCGAGGCTGTAGCTGTGATCGCTATTGTTTGGCCGCAATCATGATACTGTGATCTCACAAATTTGGTCACAATCACAACTAATTTTCCAGTCTTTAGGTAGAGCAATCACTCGCTTAGGGTTGCGATAACGACTCTTGAGAACTAAGACTGGTTGTAAAATTACCCATTAGTCCACAACTTTAGCCATTTATCACGCCTTTCTTCTAAACATAAACCCTAAATAGAGATATAAAGTAAAATTAAAGCTTGTTGGTGATTGGGAAGCTTGAGTAACATTTATTTTCATTATTATCTACCAACTTGAGGCAAGAATTCAGCCTTATCTTGGTGAAATTTCTTGATTGTTAGCTCAAAACACCAAAACCATTTGGGCTTGATTTTAGCACCAACTTATCTTCGTATTCATTCCTTTTTAAGGGTAATAATTCCTTGAGCATTTATGAATATTGTCTTGGTCTCAAAAATACGATTTTCATAAGTGGGACCCAATAGGGTTTTTTAGGTATTTTTGGTCCTAAAGAACAATGGTGTAATACAGGTAAACATATTGTCACATTGAATAGTAGAATATGTTTTTGATGGCTTTTCTTCTTGAGCAGGCTTCTCAGAAAGGAAAAGTAAAGGATTAGCGGTTCACTAAGCTATCTTCAGTTTCGAGGTAGGCTAGGTTTATCCCTTGTTATATTGAGCTATTTCATAGTATTCCTGTGATATAATGTTGTATTTTAGTTAAGTTTAGACATTAGATTGATGAAATGAAAGTCGAGGGTTTAGTTGGGCCATTTAGGAAGAATTGAAAAAGTGGAGTTGAAATACTTAGCTTGTTACTTTGAACTTTAGTTCATTAGATTTTATTAGTCATGTTTAGTATGAGAATGCCTTGGTTTTCTTAAAATTAAGTAAAGTTCTCTAGCTAATATTCTTAGGGTGAGTTTGGTCGTAGTTGCTTCCATAATAAAGGTTTCCCTAGTTCCATTAGACATAATGAAACTGCTTGAGCAGAATCTCAACCTTAGGGATAATTGTGGAAAGCTATACATCTAAAAGTGGATTTAGATACCTTTACCTAGTCTGAGATAAAATTTGACTTAGAATATATTCTTAGAATTTTAAAGTTGGCTTGTCAACCCACATTAGTCTAGATGAGTAATTAGTCCTCTTGAAACCCTTATACGCTTGTTGAATTCTTTAAAATATTTGTTGATTCCATATTGAGAATCTTGGAACTTAATAGTTATGGTGATAATGACATTGGAGTAAATACTTATGGATTTTTTAACTAGATTATCGATTATGTTATGATGAGCCACTGAATATGCTATGGAATAAGCCCATAATTATGTTATTGATTAAGCCATTTATTAGCCTATTATTTACGCCATTGACTATTCTATTTCTTATGTTTTTTTATCACGCTTAATAGTTATGCTAGTAATCATGTTAGGAATCATTCATATTAATTATATTAGAAATTACGATGTTAATAGTGCTAGAAGTCATGCTTATTAATTATATGGGAATTTACACTATTGATTATACTTGGAAATCATGATACGTGATTGTATAAATACTCATGCTATTGATTTTACCACCTCCTATGCTGATATATTGATACCCAACAATGTCGGAGGATATTATGATGATGATTTTAATACTAGGCAAGGCTAGAGGATATTGTGATTATATATTGATACCCGGCAAGGCTGAAAGATATTATGATGATATATTTATACCTAACAAGGCTAGAGGATATTGTGATAGTATTGATACCTTACAAGGCTGGAGGATATAGTGATAATTTTGATATCCAGCAAGGTTAGAGAATTGTTATGATGATATTGATACACGACAAGGTTGTAGGATATTATGATGATATACCGGTACCAGGAAAGGACAGAGGATATTATGATATGATATTCAAACCCGACACGGCCGGGGGATGATTATATTATTATGCGTATTTGTACCTCTAGAGATTCGAGTCTGGCTATGACTTATATATGAAAATTATATGCTTATGTCTAAATATAGGAAATTTGGGTACGTTATTCATATTAGTGATGCCGGTAGTGATAAATTTTTATAAAGTCGTATAGTTGATGATTAGAGCTAAATATGGAATAGTGGTAGATATTGTTAAGTGGTTAATAATGACAAGTTGATAAACGAGTGTAACACCCTAATTTTTTGGGCCTGAATATTTCTTGTCTTTGAGCTTACTTCCCAACCTAGTGCTCACCTTATGAGTCGTAAGGTATCATTATGGGTCGTACGACCCTAAATCATAGAATGACCTATGTATTACCCAATATATCTGACTTGAGCACAAGTAGGATGTAATGAGTTTTAGGGTCCCTTTCATAGCTAAACCAGTGTAATGGTCCCTTCTTTCTAATTTGTCTATGATTGAACCTCACGAGTTGTAAGGTTTGAGCACGATTCCTAGGGTACGAATCATAGTTAGATTAGTGTGCGTGCCTTATGCTACTATCAGAACTACGACTTGTGGTGACAAGTTGTATCATATCCTTATGAGTCTTAGGGTGAC